>NW_026634129.1:3968-82066 GCF_024868665.1 Triplophysa rosa
GTCAAGGTAGATAATGAAATATATGGGTTTGGCACAGTCATTGTGGGTGTTACCACAATGGAATTGATATTTCTTAGATCATGTACCAATCTGTACTTGTTAGTTCCTGGTTTTGGCACAGGAAAAATTGGTGTGTTCCAATCTGAAATATAGGGTGTTATAACTCCCCTTTCCATTAGTCCAGCGACAGTGGTGGCTACACCTTGTTCTGCCTCTGGTTTGTTATGATACTGTGGGACCCAAATGGGTGAATTGGTTTTTATGCTGAAACTTACAGGTTTAATGTTACAAAATCCTACATCTGTTGGTCCCTGAGACCATAAATCATTTGGTAATGAATCTATCATGTTCTGTGCTTCCTCAGCATCAGTTCTTTCCCTGCCATGACATCTGGAAATCTGTTTGTGTGTTAAAATTCCTGTGTCTTCTGTTGGGTCCTGGACCCAATATGCTTTCTGTGTCTCAGAATAAAGGATACCCCTTCTCTCTGTGGGTTCCCAGTCTGTTGTTGCTAATAGTCTCTTAGTCATGTTGCCTAGCTCCCTAGCTTCATGATTTGGATGTAATGCCAAAGAAATGTGTGGTACAGCTGTGTCAGACATTTCATACCATTTTATTTGTTCCTCAGTTAAGTTGACAGGTGTGACTACTCCTTCTTTCCCTACCATGATGCCAGATCCCTGGATCACCCATTTGCTGTCTTCAATGTCCTGAAAAAGATCTTGATATTGTGTTGTGTCATTCCTATCATAAAATAAGGTACAGTGTAATGGGTCAATTGGTGGTAGGAAAATGTCTATGTTTGTGATCCATTGGCGATGTTCATTATACCTAGATACTACACTGTTTGGGGCTACACTGAGATCTAATTCAACCCAATAGATATCTGCATCTTCCGACTCACCACATGATGTCAGCATCCACTGACTGTCTGTTGTGTGACCTGAAAGTGAACAATTTGTTTGTGAACCGTCAGGAAATTTAACTATGACCCCTTCTGGTGAACATAGGATACTTGCTCCTAATTTGATCAATAAATCTCTTCCTAAAAGGGGGATGGGTGCATTACAGGAGTACAGGAATGAGTGTGTCAATATTTGTTTGTTAACTTGTACTTTTAACAATTTTGTCATAGGCCATTTTTGTACCACACCAGAGAACCCTATTACTCCAACTGAACGGTTTGTGAGATCACTAGTATCAATGGTGCCTTTTGTAACAGTAGAGTAAGTAGCTCCAGTATCGACCAGAGCTTTTAGTGGTGTTTGGTTTACCACTATTTCCATGAGAGGTTCAGCCAATCCTCTCATGGTAGTTCTCTGTGGGCCCCTTCAACATTCCTCCGCCCCACCCTCCGGGCCCCATGTTGGGTGCACAGGCACCTGTAGGTTGGAGGGTGACGAGAGGCGTTGCCCCGGGTTGTGTGGGGTTTGTGGTCCCCCGCCAAGACCACCGGAACCACCTCTATGAGGACCCCATCCCCCCGCAGGTGGACCGTTATATTGACCTTGTGGCTGTGATTGGTGTTCTGGACAATCTCTGAACCAATGTCCATTTTTGCCACACCCAAAGCACTGATTCCCGTTCTGCCCCCCTCTCCCTTGGCGTCCCTGTCTTTGGCCATTTCCTCTCCAAGGGGGTCCCTGCCTACGATTGTGGCCTTGGGCATAACGTTGGTTGTTAAATGGATGTTGGTATTTGGGTCCTCCAAAGGGAGAACCACTGTAAGGTGGGCCTTGGTATGGGTCTATGGGTTGGGGTGCATTAGTTGCTTGTTGTGACATTTGTTTGGTCTTTTTTGTTGTTCCCTCACTCTTAGCCTTCTCTAATTGTAATTTCAACAGTTGTGTTTTGACTTTCTCTAATTCTTCTTCTTCTTTGCTGACCCTCTCTACAGCCCTATCAGTGTGGTGCACTAAATGTCTTTCCCATACTTCATTAGTTGCAACTGGAATGTCTGGGTTATTCTCCATGGATTGTTTAACTCCATTTGGAGCTCCTGTCATGACTGCTGTTCTGAATATGTCTCTTGTTACCGGATTAATTAGACTATTTTCTTCAACCATTTGTTCCCATTCAGCAGCACAACGAAAATAATAGGCTGCTCCAGTCTCACCTGGTTTGATACGGAATTTAATGTTTTGGTACACAGTTGGTGGTACAGGATATAAGCGTCTTAATGCTCCGCCAACATCAGTGCTTACCCTGACGAATAGAGTCTCATTTGGTTCTCGTACAATGCCAGCTTCCACTTCTAAACCCTGCATTTGTGAGGCTGTCAGTATTTGTCCTAACAGGCATCTCAAGTCACCCAAAGCCAAACAAGTTCCATGACATAGGGTGGTTAATTTACTTAGCCATCTGCTGCCCCCAGAGGTAATAGGTGGTAGTTTACTCACTATTGCTGTCATATCACTATGTGACCATGGTTGGTACTGCAAATTCCCACCTGGTCTCTGCATCAATGGTGCCTGTATCTGAGGTGCCATTATTTGATTACCTGGACCATATAAAACAAGCTCTTTTTCCCATGGACCCTGCTTGCTTCTCAATCTAGTTGCTATAGGTCCATCTACAATCATATCTCCTGTAATTTGCACCTTAAGTGATTCTTCCTGTTTGTTAAGACAACGGGGTGTTGATGTATGTTTTGGTTTTGGTGTGCGTAATGGTTCCTTACTCTTATCCTCTTCCTCTCTGTCATCATCATCTTCCCCTCCCTCATCAGTTGAGTCCGCTCCCTCACTATTCTGAGTATTCTCCACTTCTTTTATGACTGCTTTGGCTTTATGTAATGTGTCATCCACATCCTTCTTTACTGCCTTAACCAGGTGGTCAAATCTCTGTTCCAAAGCCTGTATCTGGTTTGTAACTCCTGTTAAGTCTACATCTACTTCTCCACTGTTTATCTCTACCACCATCTGCTGGTGAGACGGCTCATATGACGGAGGATGGCTTAATGAAGGATATATTGAAGGTATGTGTTTCTGAAGGGGAGGAGCTGTTGGGTTAGTCTGAATGCTTCCTGTTTTGTCTTCATTTCTCTCTCTAGCTGCTGAGATGTTCACGTCCTGTTTCTGTGTGCTGAGTGCCGTAGCTGTTAATGCCACTCTAGTCCATACCCTCAAGTTCTTTTTTAAACTTTCTTCTTCACTTCTGTGTTTTCCTGCATTATACCACTTAACTTTGTCTTTCTCTTCAACATGTCTACGTAACTTATTATGGGCTTTCTTTTCCATCTCTCTAACTTTTGGCGCAAGAGGAGTCACAATTTTTTCCTCTCTGCCCCACCCTTGATCATCACACAACGCTATCCAACATTTATCAATCTCTTTCTGTCTTTTCTTTCCGTCTTCTGGCTCAGTCTGTGCTAAAAGCATATTTGTAACATTTTGCCACTGCACCATTACTGGCGGACATCCGTATTTATCACATTCTTTCTGAAATTCAGCCATTTTACACACAATTGTACTGTTCACAATCTTTTACAGCCTTATGTATTCCAATTTATAGTATAAGGTGGTCTTTGTGACCAGTTTTCCGAATTAATTCACTTAATTACCGACGCAACGTCTCAGTTTCTCAACGAGTCTCTGTGACGCAACGTCTTTTCTTCAATCGCCTTTATCAGTCTTCACATTCAACTCTTGACATTTAACACACAACAAACAATTTTGGAATATTCCTTTACGAGTTCGCCGACTCGTGGGACTCTAACCCGACAGAATTTACGATATCTTTCAATCGAGGGCCTCAAACCCGACAGAATTTACGATTCATTTAAATCGAGGGCCTCAAACCCGGCAGAATTTACGATTTATTAAAAATCGAGGGCCTCAAACCCGGAAGAATTTACGATTTATTAAAAATCGAGGGCCTCAAACCCGGCAGAATTTACGATTTATTAAAAATCGAGGGCCTCAAACCCGGAGGATTTACGATTTATTAAAAATCGAGGGCCTCAAACCCGGCAGAATTTACGATTTATTAAAAATCGAGGGCCTCAAACCCGGAGAATTTACGATTTATTAAAAATCGAGGGCCTCAAACCCGGAAGAAACGTCTCACAATTTCCTTATGTGACGCAACGTCTTACAGTAATGTCTTTTTAAATCTGATTTCTCAAAACTTCTTTTTTATAATTTACTTGTACTTACTCGGAATGTTCATCAAATTCAACACAGCAATTTAGGTATATTCAATAGCAGAATTTTGAATAAACAGGCTTCTGCTTACCTTTTATTTTTAGGTCGACCTGTGTGTTGAATCTGAATTCGTTCCGAACGAAATTGGCAGAAAATGCCTTCGTCTCTCATCAAATCACGTCTCGTCAAATCACGTCTCGGGGTCACCATTTGTTGGACTTTAAAGGCAGTCCTGCATGTTCAAAAATTTGCACGAGACGTTTCTCCAAAATTAAGCAGAAGTTTTATTATCAGATGTAAAAAGGAGTAACAAAGCTTTGGGTTGCCAGTAAATCACCACTCTCTCCACCACAAGCCAACAACCAAAATATTCAAATACACCCATATTTATAAAGTATGTGACGTCGCTCTATCTTCTGACTCCTCCTCTGCTTTTTGCTCCCTTTCCACCAATCACCATACGCCACGTTTATCTGCGTAGTTCCTGAAAAATAAAACCTTCTCAAAACATACATCCTGTGGTCGGTCTCTAGTATTGAGGAATGTTCTCGGCCCCTCCCCCAAGGAGTGGTCTCCTAAAAACAGTTTATTGTGGCCGGACAACACACCAACATTCTTAACATTCCTTTAGTAAAAAGAAAACACTCAACCATCTAATGCTTTTAATTATGTAGCGTTGTTTCTTAATCCTATGATTCATTAAAACACATCACAACTCATGATTACACTCAAAACATATGTAGTGGATTAATTCATAACACTTCTCTTCTGTATGACTTTGTGTGTGTGTGTTTATCTAGATAATAAATGACTCCATCCCCCAACTTTCTGTTCTCTCTGCCTGCCACAGCAACCCCCCACCGAGCGAAACAGAAAGCACATGACAAAAACACACATCTTAATGAAACAAATGAAAGAAAACACTTATTGATTATATTGATATTTAAATCATACTTTTATCTAAAAAATATTCCCACAATACCTGTACTTATTAAATAGATACTAGTACCTATTTGTTAGATACTAGTTCGTTTTGATTAGATACTAGCATTTATTCATTAAATACTAGTACTTATTAAATAGATACTAGTCCTTATTTATTTGATACTAGTACTTATTACATCAGTGACTAGTAATTATTCCATTGTTACTAGTAACACATTTCAGTTTTTTGCCATTGACTTCTATGGAGATCTGTCATTTAGATATCAGCTATTCAGTTCTGTCTTCCAATAGTCACTAGTACCTACTTATTAGGTACTAGTATTTATTCATAAGGTACTGATACTTATTTATTAGGTACTAGTACATATTTTCAAGATACTAGAGCCTGCCAAACAGATACCAAAGCTTATTTTTTAGGTAGCACTTATTAATTGGATACTTGTACCCATTAAGTATACTGTATATGTTGCGATCCCAGCCTTCTTGGGGTCTGTGTCGTGCGTGGTTTGTGTTTTGTTTTGTCGAACATGTGGAGTGCCGTTTGACAGCTCTCCACGTGTCCGGTGTCTGCGTCATTCACCCGCCCTCGTGTTTCCCTGTCAGGCTTCCCGACTCACCGGCTCTCATCACTCTCACCCGTAGCTCCTTTTCTAATTAGTATTCATCCCCTGTTCTCATATTTACCCCACACCTGCAGCTTATTCCTTATTTGTAGACCTTCCTATTTATCCCCTTTCGTCTTCTCGTCTTGTGTCAGACCGTACTTGTTACTTACGCCTATTCTGACTGCCCCAGTGCTAGCGTGTCTAGTACCGTAGAAGCCTTTTTGATCCTAGTCCTAGTCCTAGTCCTAGTCTTGCTCGTCGTGATTTCTCGTTTTTGTGGCTCCTCGAAGCCGTTTTACTTTGTCTCCTGCTTAGCCTCCTTTTCTGTTATTTTTTGCTCTCTGCCCCGCAGCGCTCCTGGACCCGGACCTCTCCTTCCACACTTCTACCGTCCAGCCACGCTCGGTGGCTCCTGCTTCACGGGTGCCGCTTCTCTCCATTGCGGGTCTTCGCATCGGACCGAGCACCCTCCCGTGGACTATCGCCTGCCGGTGGCACCACATACATTATTGTGTTGCCTTTATTGTGAACAATAAAGTGTACTGTTTCACCCGCAACTGAGTCTACCGTTTCTGTACCATGACAATATACTGGTATTTATTCTATTGATACTAGTACTTATTAATTAGATACTAGTACTTATTTATCAGAAACTTATACATGTTTATCAGCTACTAGTACTTATTAGATTTATACTAGTGCCTATTCACTAGATACAAGTACTCTTTCCAATAGTGACTAGTAAGATATTAGGCTTGTTCGACTTGATGTGGCTCCGCAAGATCCGACAGGCGGAAGACATCAAAGTACCGCGAGAGGGATTCTAAACCAAATTTTTTACAGTTTTTGAATCGCTCTCGCGGTACGTTGATGTCGTCCGCCTGTCGGGTCTTGTGGCGCCGTATCAAGTCGAACAAGCCTAATATCTTAAAAAAACATTTCGAAACAAGATGGTATACAGTTTACATTAAAAACAGACAAGAAAAAATAATAAAAGATAATACAAACAAAACAACAAAGACACAAAAGAAAGAAAAAAAATCAAAATGTTCAATCCATCCATATTAATAAATTCAAAACAAAAAATATAATTTATATTATCGAATAAGTCTAACAAAATTCCAGCTTTTTATTATTTGCTTTTGACAGCATTTTTAAATATTGTCCCAAATAATTCGTAAATACTACAAACAATTAAAAAAATTACATTTGGGAATTAAATTCTTAGCTAACAAAAGTTATTAATATGAAAAAAAAGTTTGACCTGATTTTTCACAGTTTCCATATTACATTTTTTATAAACGACATGTTAAATTCACAACATTTTACTCATTTAACCACAATTATTGCACTTTGTCCAGGAATTATAGGGAAAAATAGGGTCTGTGTTTTCTGGAAATGAGTTACAGAATTTACACAATAGAATTTACACAGAATTTACACAATATAGGAACTCCCCAGAAGGATAAATATCACATACAATTTTGAAATGTATTTTTTTGGGGGGAGATAAACTGTAAACTTGAAATAGGACGTTCTAAGTTTAAGCATTTGTTTGTCAAAGAACATATCTAAATTCTTGCCTTGACATGGTTGAGAGTTTGTCTAATATACAATTTAGAACATTTCTCATTTTTAAACTCAGTTGGCCCAAGAAAAATGCGATAAAAAACGTGAACGCAATCTATTCCATTGCTGCCGTTTCCAGTCGACTCAACAGCGTGATTTGGGAAGTGTCCGTCTTGACTGCGCTGTTTTCACTCCTCCCCTATGGGATCAGAATTGTTGCATTATTCTGAATAAATAAACTATGATCCGCAAATAAATATAGAGAGTTTCACAATTTTTTTTAAAATCCACATATGCACAAAAAGCGAACCATAAATATATGTTAGACGTTCCACAAAAAGAAATGGAATTCACAAACAAATACAATGAGATTTGCAAATAAAAAATATTTACAAATTTATTTTAATGGCACTTATTTGTAGATCGCTTTCTGCACATTTGTGGATCTCTTTCTGCGCATTTGTGAATCGCTGCACGCATTTGTGGATCAGTGCACGCATTTGTGGATGGCTCTCTGTGCATTTGTGGATTTTGAAACATTTCTAACGTCAAGACGTGCGCACGATCCACAAATAGGTGGACTCCGCCCACTATCTACGCAAGCCAATCGGGTAACTTCCGCTTGTCCAATAGGGCACGTTCTAACTTCAGCCAATCACGTTTTGCTCTGCACTGCACTGCACTAAGATTCAGGGAGCTAACATGGTGGCTAGCGGCGGTCTAAAATGCGTGATACTGTATATGAAGAACGACTGAAACGTTTATGACTTGATAACAGCGTACATGGACTGGGGTGGACAATCCCCATCCCCGTGACTGATTTGGTCCGCTGCCAGCCAGCCGTTTTTTTGTCTTTATGTACCAAAGTGATATATTCCGATTTTGTCATTCGATAAAATATTGTCACGCTCGGGCGTGGCTAAAGAACCCAGATGCAGGCAGGCAGTGATGAAGGGGTTGATAGAAATATTTTATTTACAAACCAAGAACAAAACCAAAACCCACGAGGGGGTGTCAAAAACAGGAACGAACTAAAACACCAAACTAGAAACCAAACACCTCCCTAGGTGGGGAAGAACAAAACACGACACAACGTCCAGGGGCAGGAAAACCCCCAAAAAACGGTATAAGCATACGGGACACGGGACAAGTATACACAGCACATCGAACGTACATTCACACACACAATCCACGAACACAAGACAAAGAAACAAGAGGGTATTTAAAGGGAAGACAAACAAAGGATGATTAACACAGGGCATGTGTGGCTAATAAAACACTCAGGGAAAGATAACAAGGAAACGAGATGGCGGGAACAAAGACGCGGACCGGAGAGAAAGAGTATGGAAGGCCGAAAGGACAATAATCTCTCTCTCCACATAAAACCTAAGGCTTTGTCATGGCTCTGCTACAAGACCAAGAATAAACATGACATGAAGAAGCAGAGTCATGACAAAATATAATCTGTTTCCCCGATACTGCATGGGTAGGCAGCTAGTTCGCGCCACACATTCAGCGCGTGCCTCCTTTCAATGTGTGCAACGTTTGCATTGCAATGCGCTGCAGCTGTCGGTGTACTACCAGTATAACGATGGTAGAATTAACATGGGGGAAATCATCAGGTCTGTGAATTTGTATGTCATTCATAATTAAAAGTAAAACTTAATTTAATCAGTCGTCTAGGTTTATCCCATTCCTGAATGATCCATGCTGTGGTTAAACTACTGTCTAACTCTTTGCCACAACAAAGCATGTCGACCCTTTGACTATGATCTTGTCAATGTGCACACAATATATTCTCAAATTCACACAGCAACCCCAAAAGTAAATGATGTAGGCCTAGTAAAATTTGTGTTTTCGAACCTTACCATTGTAAATATTGGTATACAACTGCAGATAATCAATTTACTGTAGTTAATAATAAGGGCTGTGGCAGTGCTCTCAGTATAGCGTGTTATACGATATACGTCTCAATTTTTCCTGGTGCTAAATAAATCAATATTGTCGGGTTATAATTATGTATATATTGCTGCCTTTTAAATGACACATAGGGCAGCTTTAAAATACTGTTTATTTCATTTATTTGTTGGCAAATAAAAAGCAACTGGGGCAATAAGAACACAAGGGAGGCAACACAAGTTTTCTCTTTTATGAAAAAAGTATGAAGCAAAATATAAAATTGCCAAATAAAAATTAATTGAAGCTAATTTCTATGAATTAATGGGTCCATACAAATGCACAAAGGCACTGGATATTACAGGGCATTTCAGTAAAGCCCTTTTCATACAGAGATCCTGGAAAATATGCAGAAGATTTGTCCCGAGATGACAGGATCGGTTGATTTTGGTTCACACTGCCAGTGATTTTCTGGAACCTGTGCGTGCGTTCACACACATCCTAAAGACATGTGATGTGCAATGTACTTTATAAAACGGTCAGTTCTGGTCCTTGATTCTGATTGGCTGAGCGGAGCTCTAAGCCGTTATAAAATACCCAATAACGGCTGACCGCACCACATAGTCTAAATATCATTTTATTGACTTTATTTATGAAACCTTGCTAAGCATATGGAATAACCGTTTTATAAAAGCAATAAGCCCTGCGAAGCAGTGGGTTACAGTGCATTTTATAACAGCTACGGGGTTTTAGGCCTCCGCTTCGCATCGTGCCACAACGCCCTTAGCTGTTATAAAATGCACTGTAACCCACCGCTTCTTGGGGCTTATTACTTTAGTAATGTGGTCGGGAACGTAGCGCTGTCACAGTGAAGGAATTTTCCTTGAGGTGATTTCGAATTTTTTATAGTTTTTATAGCGCGGTTTGCTATATTATAACCGCATTCCTTCTATATTTAGTGCCAAATAGGACTAAAAAAGGTTACTATATAGCATACATTGTTGGTTTTTAAATGATAAAGATATCAAAATAAGTACTTTTTATATAGTCTATTTATTTGTAAATGCAGAACACTGAAGAATGAGACGCAAGAACCAAGAAGCCTGTTTTTACTACTTTAACTGCAATACAAAAGGCAATTATTTTGTTTTACATGTTTTTGTTTAGAAAATACAAGCATGCTCAGGTAGGCTCAAATCAGTCTGTTAACAAAAAAATCGCTCCTCCACGTCGTGTACATCAAGAGACACACAAGACTTGTTTTAAAGAAGAGATTCTTTTGAGGAGATTCCCCCCTTCAACATAAAGCGCTTTGAGTGCCCAGAACAGCACTATATAAATGTAACAAATTATTATAAATTATAAAATGTTGCTAAGCTGAAGTTGAACAGTTAAATGTTCTCCTCACTGTGCAATAAATATGTGCAATACTCAACTTATACTCATATTTATTTATTATACTGTTACTGATTTAATATATCATACAGCTATCCCATTCCCTTACACAATTTGTATATAGCACCTTATAACTTGTACATACATGCATAGCACATACATAACATATTAGCATCCGCTGCTCTTTTGACAGGCCTATATTGTTTTTTTTCATATGTGTATTATCTATTACATATTTATTTTTTACTATTTTGTTACCTGTGTCTTGTCACTTTCAACTGTATATGCACTGGAAGCTTCTGTCACTAAGACAAATTCCTCGTGCGTATAGCACATTTGGCAATAAAGCTCCTTCTGATTCTGATGTATGTTCTTTGCGTTATTATGGGAAACTTTATATGAGCTGTTCATATGATAGTAAATGTATCATACTACTACAGTATTTATATGGGGAATTGTGGACAGAATTGTCCCATATGGTCATCTCGCAATATACTTACCCTGCTACCACTTGCTATAAAGACAAGGCTTACTATTGTTAATGTTATGGGTAGTGTTTCTTACAGTGATCATTTTGTCTTGGCAAAGAGTTAGACAGTAAACAGAACAGTTTAGCCACAGCATGGATCATTCAGGAATGGGATAAACCTAGACGACTGATTAAATTAAGTGTTACTTTTAATTATTAATGACATACAAATTCACAGTACTGATGATTTCCCCCACGTTAATTCTGCCATCGTTATACTGGTAGTACACCGACAGCTGCAGCGCATCGCAATGTAAACGTTGCACACATTGAAAGGAGGCACGCGCTGAGTGTGCGGCGCGAACTAGCTGCCTACCCATGCAGTATCGGGGAAACAGATTATATTTTATCGAATGACAAAATCGGAATTTATCACTTTGGTACATAAAGACAAAAAAACGGCTGGCTGGCAGCGGACCAAATCAGTCACCGGGATGGGGATTGTCCACCCCAGTCCGTGCATGCTGTTATCAAGTCATAAACGTTTCAGTCGTTTGTTACTAACATATTTCTTCGTATATCACACATTTTAGACCGCCGTTAGCCGCCATGTTAGCTCCCTGAATCTTAGTGCAGAGCAAAACGTGATTGGCTGAAGTTAGAACGTGCCCTATTGGACAACGAAAGCGGGAGTTACCCGATTGGCTTGCGTAGATAGTGGGCAGAGTCCACCTATTTGTGGATTGTGAGCACGTATTGACGTTAGAAATGTTTCAAAATCCACAAATGCACAGAGAGCCATCCACAAATGCGTGCACTGATCCACAAATGTGTGCAGCGATTCACAAATGCACAGAAAGAGATCCACAAATGTGCAGTTAAGCGATTCACAAATGTGCAGAAAGCGATCTACAAATAAATACCATTAAAATAAATGTGTAAATAGTTTTTATTTGCAAATCTCATTGTATTTATTTGTGAATTCCATTTCTTTTTGTGGAACGTCTAAAATATATTTATGGTTCGCTTTTTGTGCATATGTGAATTTAAAAAATGTTTGTGAAACTCTATATTTATTTGCGGATCATAGTTTATTTATTCAGAATAATGCAACAATTCTGATCCCATACTGTTACTCTAGTCTAGATTGAACATTAGACTTAATGTTAGTTGTGTTTAATTGTTTTTAATCCAGGTGTGTGACGTTTCATATCGATTGGGCAGCACATTTTCTGAGGGGTATGCGAGATCAATTTTTGGATAATAGAGTTAAGAAACTGCAACAAACGCAAATTTAAATGCAAATTAACATGATTCCTTCAACCATATATCCTATACAAAGAACATGTTAATTAACGCTCTTATAATAGACAATTGAATGGAAACTCAGCTGATGATGGCCATTTTCCTTTTCTAATAATCAAAACTACAGAAAAGCCCAAGTTAAATTGTCATATGTGACCCTGGACAACAAAACCAGCCTTATAGGTCAATTTTTTAAAATTGAGATTTTTACATCATCTGAAAGCTGAATAATTAAGCTTTCTATTGATGTATGAGTTGTTAAGGATAGGACAATATATGGCGGAGATACAGACGTTTATAACTGGAAACTGAGGGTGCAAAAAATCTAAACATTGAGAAAATCGCCTTTAAAGTTGTCCATCAGAGGCGCTGAAGCAGGCCATCCACACACAAAAATAACGTTTTTATATATTTAAGGAGGGAAATTTACAAAATATCTTCATGGAACATGATCTTTACTTAATATCCTAATGATTTTTGGCATAAAAGAAAAATCGATAATTTTGTCCCATACAATGTATTTTGGGCTTTTACTAAAAATGTTTCCGTGCTACTTAAGACTGGTTTTGTGATCCAGGGTCACATATCGTTAGATATTTGAACAGGCTCATAAGCTATTACATTTGACAAGACAACGCAATTATTCAAGATGTCCATGGATAGTGGTGCTGGAGGAACGGACAGTGGTGATGGCACATTGTACATGCATGGCTGGGTTGGGAGAGTTTTGTTCCCACGCTGCAGCACTTATGTACACAGTTTTGGCTGCTGTTGACAAGAGAGAAGGACAGATATACACCGAGACGCCATGCACATGGACAAAGCCAAGCAGGAAAAAGTTAAGTACGATATCTAACATCTTTGATAACCAAGAGAAAGTTGCAACTCAAGACCATTTGCAGCACATAAGACTGCACATCTGCTGATGAGTTTACGTTCTGTTGTGAACAGCTCCAAAGTGAAGGCCAAGAAGCAGAGGCCAAGAAAAGTGCAATCCTGTGAGTCATCAAAGGCCATTCCATCAGATACATGCCCAAGACTGTAATACTGGATCTGCCAACACCTCTAATCACTCTTTATGCAAGCCCCAGGCTTGAAATGGATTTGCCCGCAATGCTGGAGGTGGGTGCCGAGACCTTTGAGAAGCTGCATCTCACACCAGAGCAGGTATTTGTGATAATTATAGCTATTATAATAGTTCAATTACTTTTAATATGACTAATATAAGTATTGGAATGATTTAAAGCTAGGAATTTTACTCCAAAATGTTCCAAATAAAATGGCTTTCTTTTGTGTTGTTTTAATCAGATGGGGTCTAAAAATGAGGACACTGCCAGAGAGTCGTACCTGAGGGCGATGCAGGACCTCCATCCAGACCTCCACGTTGCAGCATCTGGACTTATAAGTAACCTAGAGGTGCCATGGATCGGTGGATCACCAGATGGTGTGGTGATAGTGTTAGAGATGAAGTGTCCTTTCAGTGCAAAAGACCGCACTCTACATGAATGTGTAAAAGACTCAAGGTTCTGTCTGAGGAAGACTCAAGGTTCTGTCCCCGAGGAAGGTGTAATGAACCTAAAGTAAAATCACAGTTACATGCCCAAATGCGTGTAGCAGAGGTAACATACTGTGGTTTTTGTGGTGTGGACACCTCAAGAACTATTTATACAACGCATCCCGTCTGATGATACAAAAATAAAAAACAATGTCACATGTCAAACAATAGCTGTCAAAACTAATCTCTTACTGATTTAATGAAAACGTCATATGTATAACTCCTCTGTTGTCATGATTCTGCCCTCTCTTGTCACGCTTTTTGAGCCTTGAGGCAGAATCATGACAGACCTACGTGTTTCATGTGGAGAGAGTTTTTTTGTCCTTATGGCTTTCCATACACTCTCTTTGGTCTCGTCTTGTTTCCCGCCCTCTCGTCTCCTCATTATTGCTCGTTTATTGTTTCATGCCCCGCACCTGTTCCCCTCTTGATTTGGTTTCCTTGTGTCTTCTGTCCTGTGCTAGTTCATTCCGTTCCGTGTCCTTGTGTTTGTTCCTGCTCGTGATTCCTTTCTAGTTGCGTTTAGTCTACTGTATGTGAGTTTGTGCCAAGTGTTTATTTTGTCAGTTAGTGAGTCTGCGTTCGTGTTAGTCTGGTTATATTATTCCCCCTGTCATTGTTATTTTTACCCCCTCGCGGGTCTTTGTTTTGTTATAATAAATTATCTTGTGTTAACCCCTTACCCGCTGTCTGCGCCTGGGTCCTCTGTCCTTGCTCACCCCCCGTTCGTGACAGAATGAAACAGCCATCACAGAACCTCGCAGAAAGAGGGATCGTAGCGGGAGGGGTCGATGCCGCCGGGTTCCCCTCCAGGGTCGAAGCCACCGGACTCCCTTCCAGGGTCGGGGCCGTCTGGCTCCCTTCCAGTGTCGAGGCCACCAGGCTCCCTTCCGGGGTCAAGGCCGTCGGGTTCCCGTCCGGGGTTGAGGCCGCCGGGCTCCCTTCCAGGGTCTAGGTCGTCGGGTTCCCCTCCAGGGTCGAGGCCGCCGGTATTCTGTTCCCGCCACAGATCCCCGCCGGCAGTCCAGCCGGCATTCCAGTCCGGTGCAGCCGGCCATCCAGTCCGGTGCAGCTGGGCACCCAGTCCAGAGTTATTTTTGGCCCTTATGGCTTGCCATACACTCTCTCCGGTCTCGTCTCTGTTCCCGCCCTCTCGTCTCCTCATTATTGCTCATTTATTGTTTCATGCCCTACAGCTGTCCCCCTCTTGATTTGATCCCTTTATAATGCCCTTGTGTTTTCTGTCCTGTGCTGGTTCATTTTGATTTGTGTGGTGCAGTTCCTGTGTCTTGTTCAGTTTAGTCTAGTTTAGTTATTTGTAATTTAATTCAAGTGTTGTCTTAGTCTTGTCTAGTGTAGTCTGTGTTCCTGTTTATATGTCATGTTTATATCTTTGTTATTTTACCCCCTCGTGGGTTTTTGTTTTGTTTTATATTAAACGTCTTGTTAACCCCTTACCCGCTGTCTGCGCCTGGGTCCTCTGTCCTCGTATCCTTGTGTCTCTGCCACCGATCGTGACACCTGTGCTCTTTGTTGTCAACTGTTGTCTGCAACTCATTTTGTGACCCATTTTACTGAGATGACAAATCTGCCAAATGTCTCTTATACTGTATGTTAAAGATTATGTTTAAGTAACAATGAAGCATTATTTTTGTCTGTAGTACATATTCAGAAAAATAAGTAAATAAATAAATTCAGAGTACTCAGAACCTATGTCTTTTTATCCTTATGGTTATGTATTTGTGTACAAATTCATCTGACAACACTGAAACATACATATTAAAATAACATAGATTGCACAGAAAATAACTGTATATACTGTATAATAATTGGTTCTGCATTGTAGTTCAGGGTTTACAGGAGTATTTAAACAAATCATAGGAATCAAAATATTAAAAGTCATAAATATGACTAATAAATTATTACTGTAGGATGGAACATTCATCCATTTTACATTGTGGTAAGCAACTACTGTCTGTCTATTCTGTGGGGACAACGGATGGCCAAATATTACAAAGAGCACAACAAACTATCACCATCTTTTCAAGTGAGGTAACTTGTCCTTTAGTGGCCCTTTAGAAGAGAGACATGGGTGTGGTGTATTTGTTTCTGACCGGGCCAATGACTTTCCACATGGATCTGTTTTTTTAAAACGTGATCTGGTACGGTTTAACGATAATTTAAAAATGACATGGTAATACTAACTTTTGGAAATTTCCAATGTGGTTAACCATTAAACCGATAATTTACATTTAGACATTTGGCAGACGCTTTTATCCAAAGCAATTTACGTTGCTTTATCCTATACATTTATACATAGGCATGTGCAATCTCTGGGATCGAACCCACAACCTTGCGTTGTTAACACAATGCTCTTACCACTGAGCTACAGGAAAGCTGATAATGGTTCCATCTATAATAGAGACCAGTTAAATTTCTATAACGTCTCTATGTTTTTTTTTTAGTACGGATGTCTGTATCTCATAAGATTTAGCTAAATATTCAATTGTGGTATTTTGCTTTAATACAAATTCATAATATGTGACCCTGGACAACAAAACCAGTCTTATGGGTCAATTTTTCGGTATTGATATTTTTACATAATCTGAAAGCTGAATAAATAAATAGATATATGAGTTGTTAGAATAGGACAATATCTGGCTGAGATACAACAGTTTAAAACTCTGGAATCTGAGAGCGCAACAAAATCAAAATATTGAGAAAATTGCCTTTGAAGTTGTTAATCAGGGGCACTGTGGCAGATCCACTCACAAAAATAAAGTTTTTATATATTTAAGGTAGGAAATTTACAAAATATCTTCATGGAACATGATCTTTACTTAATATCCTAATGATTTTTGGCATAAAAGAAAAATCGATAATTTTGACCCACACAATGTATTTTTGTCTTTTGCTAAAAATGTTCCCGTGCTACTTAAGACTGGTTTTGATAAATAGGCATAGAGGCCTATTGAACAATTATTACTGTCTCAAATTGAAGTAGAAATGTATATTAATTAATTAATAAAATGATTCAAATTTTGTTAATCTCAAAATTAATTACAAAAAATGTATTTTCTTTTCAGAAATTAAATTTTATTATCAGTTAAAAAGCTAATATTAATACAATAATTACCTTTTATTAAAAACGTGTATGAGACATGGTAGTTTAAGTGTACACATATTCTACTGTGTGTGCACGTGTGTGCGCGCACGTTCAGGTTTTATACATTGTGGTGTGTGTGTTCAGGTTTTTATACATTGTGGGGGTCCTCGTAGTAAAAGTCTGAACCACATTGTTGTCACATTTTCATGCTCTTTTAGGGGTGAGCGTTATAAAGTGAGGCGCGTCGGGCACGAGCTGCGCAGAGACACAGTTTCCTTATACAGCACGAGCTTCACAGTTATAAAGTGAGGCTAGATTGTATTCTTATTCTGATGTTATATTCTATAAAAGAGTTATAAAGTGAGGCGCATCTTCTTTATACAAAACGAGCAGCGTAGACACACGTCTTCTTCATGCAGTTATAAAGTCAGGCGGGTCTGCGCAAACTGCGCATGCTCTTTATACAGCGCGAGCTTCAGTTATTCTGATGTTATATTCAATAAAAGAGTCATAATGTGATGGGAATCTTCTTTATACAAAGCGAGCAGCGCAGACACACGCGTCTTCTTTATACACTGTGGGCTGCTCAGACACCTGTCTTCTTTTTACAGTTATAAAGTCAGGCTAGTCTGATCTGTACAGTGGGGGTTTTATGCCAGTTAGCTTTGTTTGTATGTGTTTACAACGTGACTTGCAGCCTGCAGCACAGAGCAGTGAGCATCACATGAAGAAAGTTAAATATCTGTTGGTATCAGGATGCTGGCTCAACATCGTCATGTCTATCAGCCATAGGCCTATGTTCTTTGTTTTATGGACTTTTAATTTGTATTTTACTTTCTGATTTCCTGATGTATTACATTGCTTCATTAATATTCATCATGGTATTTGCATACTGAGCATACACTTACTTTACAATCCTACTAGTGCCTACTATGCTCAGGATATCTGTGATCTAAAAAGTTAAGAAAAAAATAAGTTCTAGTTCTGATTTCTCTGAACTAGTGAAGTATAATTAAATACTAGTCACACTGAAAATAAGTACTAGTATCTAATGAGTAAGTACTAGTGTCTAATGATTAAGTACTAGTTTATATTGAATAAGTACTAGTATCTAATTCTTAGGTACTATTATCTAATGAATAAGTACTAGTATCTAATGGAATAGTTACTAGTAACAAAAAAATAAGTACTAGTAGCCTAAAAATAGATACTAGTAAACGTTAAGGATTAAATGACACAATCGCTTGCCATAGTCTGTCGCTGACACTATAGCCTAATAGGTCAGAGCCAGCAGGTGTCTCAGAACCCTACTCCAAATATGAGAGATAATTGGATGGCACAAACATTTGCTGAAGTTACCATGGCAACAGAAAGGTTAGGGTTCAGACTGCAATATGCTTTGGGAGCCTGGAGGCTATTTTCGTTCGCCATGAAAACTATTAAACACAATGTAGGAGGCAGCCTCTCGTTCCGCTAGCAAGTAATGAAGGTAGCCTGCGGTGTGAGCCGACAAAGCTTCAACACACAATCCTCTAACTGCTGTGGACACTCACGTTCTGCGTCTCCGTGATTACTAAAACGGCCATGTCACAATTGGAGATATTTGTCCGACAGAGGAATTTTACCAAGAAATATTTGGTTGTACATTTTATTTCAACAAGGCATTTGGCAGAGTGACTTACAACAGTCAGAACTACAAAGTGATACATCCAAAAACATGAGTAGAAGAGGAAGAGAAATATGTACACGATAGTGAAAATAGTTGTGATGTTCCTTCGATAGTGTGGTGGATGCAACTAAACAGGGAGTGAAGGTGAACGACATACAGCAGGAACGTGTTGGATATAAGCAGACATTTTCTTAAAGAAATGCGAGTGTTGCTTACTTGTGCAAAACTTGCAGCCACGAAAAGTTGTGTGTAGTTGCCTATAGTTGTTGCTCTTCCGTGGTTAATGTGCTGTGAGATTTTCAGTTTTCTTTGGGGTTGTTTGCAGCTGGTGTTTTTGGTAGTTGCTAGCTAACTTTCAGTAGTATTTATTAGTGTTATTGGTAATTGTGCACGAAACTATAGATTATATAGAACTATATATGAAGTAGAAACTTGCGATAACTCTGTTTAAAAAAAAATCATGTTTCTTTATTGTGCATTCCAATTAATATCAATCAAACTGCAGTTGGTTTGTTTTTATTTAAGCCATAATAACTTTAAAAAAATACAGCTAACTAATGCAATAAATCACAATAAAAACATGATAATATAATAAAAAACATGATTTTTGAATTTTTTTTAAAATGGAGTTATCTCATTTTGGAACCAAACTCTTCATGTGTGTATATAATTTATATGTGAAAGTGTGAGATCATGTAACAAAGAGCCCTCAGAGGAAGCATGGAAGTGTTTAATACCTAAAACAAAAGGGAACTAAAGGTACCAAAGTCAAAAAATAAATAAATAAACGCCTGACCAAAAATGACACAAGTGCCTTACGTTTTGCTCGTGTGCAGTACATGCATGTAAGCGTTGTCAGTACGTTTCAGTGTGGATAGGCGGCACCAGAGCCACTGAGAGAGAGAGTCGCGTCAACTCCGTTGACTCCAAGGAACAGTTTTTTCACAGCAATGGCGGTTCATGGAGTCTCTCAATAGTTCCCGGAAGTTACTAGTAACACATGAAGCTGCCGCTGAACAGACCAACTGAGGTAAACTTTTAACCCATTTAAAGACGTAAGTTATTTATTGAATAAAAAAATGAAAGAAATAAAGCATTTAAAGAGAAAACATAACTTCCTGGAACTATATGAAGGCTCCATGAATAACTTGACACGCGAACATTTTGAACTTCCGTTGGAGCAACTCTCTCTCTCTCAATGGCTCTGGGCAGCACTAGGAAAACGCTTGTAAACACGAGTGTTGACAAAGAGTGTTTTTAAAACGAAAACTTTCATGTGTAAATGGTCTCAACTTTACACAACAGAAGATAAAGCACAACAGAAAAAAACACTGAAACAAACAAAAACCGGGCAAGGAACAACATGAAGGTTTATATAAAAAGTGTGCTACAAAAGGCAGCTACAAAAAATCAGAAAAAATCGTAAACAAATAGGCTAGTGACAAATTGTGAATATCTGTGCATGCCAGTGCAGATTTCATAGAACACACTTTGGTGTCAGGTCCGTACTCTTTGGGCAAACACGATAAGGGATGTACTGTAGATTGCAGACACATTAAAGTGTCCCTCACACCTGATAGACACCAGTGATTCTGTGATGATAAAAGATACTTTGTTTCATCCTTACTCATATGCACACTTCAAAGGCTTTTGTGCCAGCACACCATGTTGATGAAGAATATTACCCCTCAGCCATTCCTTCGCCTCTGTCTCTCCCACATCTTTTTGTGGCCAGGCCTCTTTCCCTCAGAAAGAAGCTTATCTACATTAAAGAAGCTGTCAGTGACACCCTGACAGTGGAATACTGGAAACACGTCTGGCACTTACTGTTGATTCTGTGTGAGTGAAACCCAGCGCTAGATAACCTGAAACCTGCTGAGCCACAGAGAGTCAGAGAATGTTGGTCTTATCTAGAAAACCACACCGAGAAACGCTTAATCCATTACCACTGCAATCAGTCCAGCAGACCCACAGAGCAACACATTCTCCCGCACATACACCTCAAACTGATAACAACCTAATGCATTATTCACATCAATTATCATAAATCCGTCAGAATGAAATTTTGGGTTTATATACATTTTTTGCTTCTCTCTCAAATTCGCAAATAAAACTAAAGCATTTTATCCAAATACAGATCTACTTTGCAATTTCAGTTTTTTTTCAACATAACAGTGTCAGCACAGATTGTGTTCTGCAGATTGTGTGTTTCACAAGGGTCAAATCATTTATTAAACTTTGTTGATGTTAATTAATGTCAATAAAATTGTTCATTAGCTTACTCTGCATTAAATAATGTGAACAGTTACAACATTTGATTGAAAAAAAAATGTATTAGCACTGCTAATGCTGAAATTAACATGAACTACGAGTAATCAATTCTGTAGAACAAATGCATTAACTAATGTTGACAAATACAAACTTATTGTAAAGTGTTGCCACTTTCAAAATTGATTTTATAACAGTGTTTGTTGCAGCAAAATAATAATTTGATTTTCACTGTCGTAAGTACCTTTCCTAGTTGTTTAACTTATGAGGCCTAGTGTACAGTTCGAGCTTCCCCATACTTCAATAAAAGCCTCTTTGCATTGCCATTGGGTCATCAAACCATCTTTCTAAAAGGTGCATCTCAAACTGAATGTGGTATACTTAACAGCCAGAAACTGCGTAACACTTTCCCCCTTGTCTTTCTCATGTCCTCATTACAATGCTGAAGTGACAAATCGTCTGACAATAGATGTCACTGACACAGAAATGTGGGCAGGTCAATATTACATTACATATATTTGACTTTTGTTTTGAGACATTTTTGCAGTTTAGTTTTTCATTAAATTTTCTTTTTGGATGTTTCTGAACATGGTGATCGAGCCTGCTTTTTTGATTGGCGCTGCAGTGGGTTTCTTGACATCCACTTACTCCTAATAGCACCGCTTGGTTACTGACAAACCCGACCCTGGATAGAAACACGTCTCATAAGCTCCTTTCACTCAGTTTATTTGGGGCTCAAAGTTTCCTGTCATTAACTGTCCTCTTCCAATTAAATCAACACATATTTTTTATTTCTTTTAAAGAGGTGAGCTGTATTAAACTTTCCTGTAGCTCAGTGGTTAGTCGATCCCAGAGATTGCACATACTCAGAATCAAAATGTATAGTAGAATGCAATGTAAGTCGCTTTGGATAAAAGCATCTGCCAAATGCATAAATGTAAATGTAAACTCAGGGTTAATGTGAAAATCGTATTTTCTTAGGTAGCATAACACGTTGGATACTTTTATTACTATTAATGTTTTATACATTTTAAGAAGTTTATGAAATAATATGTAATAATAATATTTTTTAAAAAAATCAGAAGTATATGGCATTTTGAATATTAGACTTAAATTATGTTTAACATTAAGCCTATCTGTGAGCATGTACAGTGAGTTGATTTGGAGAAATGCAGAGAAAATTTGGTGGAACATACTATTATAAATATTTCATCAATGCTGCTGTATATCAAATTTTTAATCTTAAAATTTTAAAGGGACAGTTCACCCAAAAATGAACATTTTGTCATGAATTACTCACTCTCTAACTTTTCCAAACCTGTATACATTTCTTTGTTCTGATGAACACAGAGAAAGATATTTGGACGAATGCTTGTAACCAAACAGTTCTTTGACCCCATTTCCATAGTAGGAAAAAATACCATGGTAGTCAAAAGTGCCCCAGAACTGTTTGCTGTCCTACATACTTCAAAATATATTCTTTTGTGTTCAACAGAACAAAAAATATATAAAGTAGTTTTTCCTACTATGATAGTCAATTGGGGTCCAATAACATATAAATCATGTAAAATCATGACAGCATGTGATATCAGCAGAAAATATAAGAAATTACAATATCAGACATTTCCAGGGATGCTCCTATAAATTTATTTTCCTTGACATTTATGTTAAATGTATCATTTTGCAGTTTAAATTGACATGTTAAAATGCATTTCTCAACATAACGTGATATAATATATAACATTATTTTAGTAGCTGTTTGCTAGATGGACTGTTCTGATTGGAATAACTGGATTAGTGCCATTTTCACCTTCACTGTCCCCTAATACATTGCCTAATACATGCGATAGATAGAAAGAGAGAATGCTTTAATGACTTTGACCTGAGCACTTGCTTTTATTACATTTACAGATAGGAATCAGAAATCACAGGTTACCCTGATGGTGTGCTGCTTGGGACAACAAAATCAATAACAAACTCTGATTCAGTCCTTAAAGTACTTTTATAGCATGGTTTTAATTCAGCACCACCTTCACCTTAAAGATGGAGCTTCCATTATCGATACAAACATATTTAAATATGTTTAGTCTTGTCTTCCGTCTTGGTTAATTTATTTACGTATGTATTGTAGTGCATTCTGTAAATAATGTGCTGTAATAATGTGCTTTCAAGATTTAAAAACAACATTATTTATGATAAAGCTGGATAAAACAAAACAATAAAATCAAATAAACAATAACAATATTAAAAATTATAATGTTTATCAGTGCTGAATGACTTTACTTTTGTAGGTGTTCACACAAAGATCTAAAAAACATTAGACATTACACTGTAAAAAGTAAAGGTTCTTTGAGGAACCATTTGGGGTTCTTCACATTGCCACACCGGCGGAACCCTCACGGGAAACTCAAGGCACCACTTAATGAAGGGCGGTTCTCTGAGGAACCCTCAAGGCTTCTTGGGGATCCCTTTTATTAAAATGGTCTGGAACCATCTTGGGTGCTTCAAGGCACCATTTCACAGTTTATATTTGCTATTCACAATATTTTAATAAGCATAAATACTAAAACCAAATACAAAGCAAACAGTTTATTGTTAAACAACAACAATTTATATTGAATAAATATTCACAGAATAGTCAATATTGTACAATTTTAAATTCATGAAATCAAATGTATAATTAATATTTTGTTGGTGATATTGTTATAAATTCATCTTAACAAAACTAACCAAATAATTTTCCTTAACTTTAAATATAAATACAGAAATGTCATGGTCCTGCCTTCTTGTTCAGGATTTTCTAGTCTTGTGGCAGGATCGTGACAGATCCCTTACGTTTAGTGTGAGAAAGTCATGGTTTGTTTATCATTGACATTCTATGTGCTTTCTCGTGTCTCGTCATTGGCCCCACCCCTCTCGTTTCCCGTATTGCTTCCCTGCCGTGTCTCATGTTTCATGTTTCATGTTTGATCGCAAACGGATGGCGTTTGACATCAAAGCGCAGTGAGATCTATTTGTGAACTGACTGCTCTGTATGCTTTAGAGATGCTATTCTAATGCCGTATGCTTTTTGTCAGGTGATTGGTCTGCGCAGAGCTGGAAAAAGTTAAACACACATACTAACGAAAGCGCCACCTTGACGCTGCGACATTGGGCTAACAGCATCACAGTACTGTGGAGGGCGAGACTGCGCAATAAACACACAGAGCAGCTGCAGTTTGTTTGAATGGAAAGCCCAACAACGTTTACATTTTCAAAAGATTTCAGTGACTTAGGATCCACTTATAGAATAAAAATGTTTAGTCTCCAATTAATATAATATCAATAGTAAGAAATATAAAATAATTAAAAGCTTGCTAAAAATTTTAGCCTTTTCTAATCATGTGCATGATTTTAAAATGTGTGTTCACTTAGCAGGGTCCAAAAACCAAACTTTGGACTATTCTTATTCTCATAAAACATCAAGATGATCAGACACTAAAAATTTCATGCAGAATTTTTGGGGGTTCCTCTAGATACTGTCTTGTACAAGAGAAATTCTCCAGGAACCACTTATAAGTTTACAGATCTTACAAGAACCATTTTTTAGAATTTGAGTTCCTTCAATAACCCGCAAAGCACTTTGAGGTCCCAGTGTAGTGAAAATGTGACTCCAGAACTTCAGAACTGAATATGGGGTTATTCAAGAATCTTATAAGTTCCTTGAAGAACCACAAAGACTATAGATGGTTCCACCAATAACCCTATTATGAGAAAATGAGCTTTGAAGCACTTAAATTACAGTTTAAGGTCCTTACACAACAGGATATTTGAGGCACCATTTGTTTTTACAGTGTAGACTATTGAAATGTTCCCTGTGTGCTGTTCTGTGGGTCACAATGCACAAAAACACATCACAGCAGAAAGTAGGACCAATTAATTTGCTTTATTTGTCTCACATACACACACATTACTCCCTGTGCTGAGCACTGTCTGAGAAATAGGATTAACAGCCTCTAAATAGCAGTCACTCAAAACAGAGTTGTGCCAAATCTGGTATACACTGAGAAAAATCCATTTATAAAATAGAATCATTTACAAAACAAATGCCCAAAAACTAGAACACAACCAGGGTAGCAACGTTTCCCAAATTTTAAAGGGGTCATATGGCGGAAGTACGTGTTTTTCTGTGTTTTTGGTGTGTTATAAGTTGCCCATGCATGTATTAGACACGTAAAATTGCACAAATGAAAGTGTGGGAACAAAAGATGCATTTTATTTAAAAGCGAATGCTCAACCAGACTTGCCTGAAACGCCTCGTGTAACCACACCCCGGCGAATCTATGTAACTTCGTAACATGATTTGACTAAGACCGCCCAAATCTACACGTATAGTTAAGGTGGGCGTAATTGCAAATCTCATTTACTGACAGGCGATACGCCTGTCAGTACAATACGCCCATTTCACATGACGTCACGCATCTTCCGTTCTGCCGCGAAGCAGTGTATCATTACTTCCGCTAGCACTCCAGTTCATAAGGTGGAAGTAATGAACATATAAGCTGATTTGCCAACCGCCAGTAAAACTCAAGAAGAAGAAGTTACTTCCGCTAGCGCCTCAGAATGGAGTTTACCAAGTGGCTTGCACATCTGCCACAAATACGTCTAGATGATGTACAACGTCTTGCAGACAAATTTTCGCTAACAACAAGATCAAAGCTAGAGAAAGGATACAAATTCTTCGTTGAACAGTACCTGTTTGATTATGAAGGTAAGTGTTTTGTTTTCTTTTTGTGTTAGCGAAGGTGCTAGGATAAGTACTTGAATACGCGTTCTGTCAGTTTTTTTCTCACTGTTGTTAAATTCCAGCGCGACGGCAAAACGGAAGTTCTTCTTCTTCTTCTTCTTGTTTGTTGCAAGACGGATGCTATGATACACTGCTTTGCAAAAAGGTGGAAGTTAAGTGACGTCATTGTGAAAAGGGCGTATTCCAGCGCGACGGCAAAATGGAAGTTCTTCTTCTTCTTCTTCTTCTTGTTTGTTGCAAGACGGATGTTATGATACACTGCTTTGCAAAAAGGCGGAAGTTAAGTGACGTCATTGTGAAAAGGGCGTATTGCTTTGGAACCTGATGTTCCGAATATGGTAAGAGGCGTTACATTTTTGAAATGCTTGCAGTATTTGACCAATCACTACGCACTGGTGAACTGGCCAATCATAGCACACCTCGCTTTTCAGAGCGATGAGCTTTGTTAAAAATCAGTGCGTTTCAGAGAGGCGGGGCAAAGAGGAGACACAAACATGCACGGTATGTGGAAAATACAACGTTTTTTAAACTTTAAATGGTGTATACACATTGCGTTGCATCTAAAACAAACAATAATATTTGTTTTATCCGTGCAATATGACTCCTTTAATATTTTGTTTATCATTTAATGATTATCTAATAAAAACAATATTCGTTCAAAACTTTTCATGGCATCCATTTAATTTTGTCCCTGTTGTTGTTATTTAAACAGTCTTAATGTGTAAATATATTTAATTGACAGATGTGGTCAAATAGTCAGGGCCCAGGAGGGGAGTTTAGCTTTAAGTCCTAAAGGAGCATTTTACTGTGAACATCTGCAAGGACCTGCTGTCATATCTCACCATCAGGCTTTGTGAGTCTGTAAATAAATACACCAGAGGCCATTTTTGTGTCTATTTGTGAGCATACAGTAATTCATCACTCCTCTGTGCTCTGTCTGCTCAAATCGCCTCTCCAATTAAGTTTTGCTCCACAGCCCTGTCAACACCCTGACCTTGCTCATGGACACTCTTCATACAGGCATGTATGAGCGACTGAAAACTTTCATTCATTTAAAGGTACACTTTAAATGTTAATTGTTAAAATATATTAAATGTAAAATGTGTGTGTTCATGTTATTTAAAAATGAATTACGCAATAGGCTATCTGTATGAGAATAGCTATTGAGAATAACTAGATCCTAATAATCTGTGTTACAGGCATCTTTTTTTTTACACAACACATGTTATTTTTCCATTATTATAATGACTTTTTTCACAGTGTAGTATGTATATTTACGTTCCTTTTTAAATAAATTTATTGTATTCTTAAGGCTGCAATTCATAACTTTTGCCTCTATCTGTTTGAAAGTAAAACATTGCAGGATATTTTATCTTACTGATACTTTACATATGTCAAATGGCATTAAACTGACTTTCCAGCAAAATCAGACAGAGCGCTTATAAATCACTACTGTAATTATTATATTATATACTGAGATAAGGAGACTTTTTGCAACCCAGATTTTTATGTTCTTGCTCATCTGATTTTTATTTTTAACCAAAAATGTAACAAATTGCAGCTTTAAAAAAGACCAGTTTTCAAATGTGAAATCAGAAATAAACTCCATATTGTCGCATATAAGCATGACATTTTACAGCGTAAAAGCTGCATTAATTTGGTGCTTTGACATTCAGCCATTTTTAAATATGATTTAAGCATACAAATACCTTTAGGGGTCACTATGTTTGCATGCAAAGTAAAGAAAAGAAGCTGAGAAAGACTCTGATCTTTATATGAATGTGCGTGTCTGAAATGGAATCTTGGTTATGTTATCCTACTGCTGTTGTCCTTGACTTAAATGCAGGAGCAATGATTTGAGTGGCTGGTTCTCAGTGGGATGAGGCAGATCACAAGCAGTGCCTTTGGGATTTGAATGTCTGGCCATTTGTACCCGGGCCCTCAGCCAGCGGCCTCATTCTCAATGACACATCGGTTTAAACACTGGCCTTTACAACAGCAGATAATATACTGAGTGCACAGTTAACATATGTTCAATCAGAAACTGTGATCTAAACCATTGTAATTCTTTTTTAAAGCGTTTTAGCATTTCGTGAAACATATACTAATTAAAGAAAGATGCAAAGGAAATTGTATAATGGTTTATACACATTAAAGCCCCCCAAGGGGATGAATTACTACCAATAACCACACACACAAAAAAACAGATCAGTAAGTAAATGTTCGTGAAACCAGCCAATTTAAAGCTAGTGTGTATCTTTTTTTGTTAAAATACTTTGTATTCACAAGATAATGTGAATAGTAGTAGTTATTTGTAGGTTACAAATAGCAACACTGGCATGACGATGGTATGAGTTGGGCAGGACCATAATTTTGTCTAACCAGTGGGAGAAGTTTGATAAAAGAGCAAATATTTTTGAAATTTGGTTTTGTGATAGCAGAACTGTAACAGGGATTGCAACCATTTGGAAAAGCATTTTAAGTTAGGATACCACAGTGAAAAAAAACTCTCATAACACTGCAAATCAGTGTTACATTGATGTTATCTGATTATAACCACACAATAGAGGGTAAATTACATGATAAGAAAGAGAGACATCGTCTTTATCTGATGATAACTACACATTAGATGGGAAATTACATAATGAGAAAGACATTTTTTTGGGATAACTAAATGGAGATGACCTAATTTTGAATGCGTACATATTTATATATTATGTATATATTATGAGGAATCTAATAGACAAAAAAGTACAAACAGCAGAAAAATGAAAGCATGAGAGAAAGAGAAGAGTTCTGATATCTGATGAGTTTTCTCTCACACCAGGAGATCTGACAGTGACCCCCGGCAAAAACCCCACTAATGAATGCATGAAACTATAAGACACAGAAGTGAGCCCATCAACGTACAACGTGACAAAGAGATGTGGTCATTTAAAGGCTTATTTCTAAAATCATCCCTGCAAAGCAACATGAACCCTGGTTATGGGAGGTAGGGGACAGCAGGTGCTATTTTCTGTACTGTATTTACAAAGGAATTAAGCTGTAAAGTCAGAGAAAGGCTTTTCTGTGAAATGACACAAAACCATCTGGTGCTCATAAACAGGCGACTGCTTCACTTACTGAGTGGAGTATCGAATAAAACAAGACAATATTCAAAGCTTAAATATCTTTAGACTAATAATATTATGAATTATTTAATCCACAAAGGAAATAAATAACAAGTCAACAACAAATTTTTATTTTGTCTTTAAGATATACACTGATTTCTACAGTGTCTTAAAATCTATATGAATCACACATGTAAATATTTCCTTAACGATGCAATGTGTGCCAAGTGAAAGTTTCTTCAACAATGGTTAGTGTGCAAGACAATACATGTACAGATATGTCCTAAACTTTCTTGAATAGCACTACGAAGTTATTTAAATTCCAAATGAGATATAATTAACATCTTAAATGCTACTTCCAAACAGCATTAAGATGAGAATGAATGGTAACTTTGGCAAAGGTATCCTGGTACAGAAACTCTTCCCTAAAAAAGACTCCAGCAAACTCTGTGTCACATACTCAGAAGAGAGCTCAACAATGTGTAAACGTTGCAAAGCTAAACATTACCCATTAAATCTTCTCAAGACCAGATGATCTGAGCTAGGCTATCCACATTTATGGACATGCTCTGTATGTCAGCAATTGACCCATTGGTTTCTGTGTGTATTCCTAAGGTATTTTATAAGAGACAAGTTCAAATAAAACTTTGCTGAGATTTTTTATCAAGTCTCTGGAGCATTAAAACAACAATATATCTTTGCTTTGAGGATCTGCAAAGAAAACATTAGTAATCGTTAAGTCATTTTATCTAAACATCCTTAAATCAAAACAAGATATTTTCCCTTGAGATGCAAACAAACATTTACGTCTTGCTTTCAGTAAAATCTAACAAAAATTGTGATGTTTATGTAGAAAACAAGGGAAAAAAATGTTTTCTTGGTTTAGAAAAATAATCTTGATTTTCCTTTTACATCAGATTGTTTACCTGTTTGGATTATGCAAAAACATAATCAATATTTTGTTCGATTTCTCCAAAAGCAAGGCATAATGTATACCATTTAGCGTCAAATTATTCAATTTTTAAGGATGTTCACAAACAAGAACAGAGTAAGAGGAAAAAATATTAAATTTTCTCTTGTATTATTTTTTATATTTGGGTATAAAGACGCTATTAAAAAGTTGTGTAAGATAATAAGTAGACATTTACATTTACACATGACACTCAGATGACCTTGTTTTTTTTATCAGAACTGCTCAAAGAATATTTTCACCTCTATAAGGCACAGTGGCTTGGGCTACATTTTCTCATAGAAAATCTCATTGGAAATGTGCTTAATGTTCATAGTGCCACAAAACCCTGAAGCCTTTTGCTGATTGAAGTGATTTTTGGAGATAAACAAAAACAAATGAGAAACAACAAATGTAACAATTGTGTTTGAAAGTGTTCAGTCATGTAGGGAAAGAAGAATGCCAGATATTTAGATTTTTAGGTGAAATTTTATCATTTATTTGTGAAAAAAAGAAGTAGCTACACTCTAAAAAAAATCTGTAAAAATAGGGCGCAATATACTGTATTAATATAAAGGAATTTTCTGTATTCATTTTTTTACAGTTGTTTTACCTGTATTTTACATTTTGCACAGCATTAAATTACGTTTTAGCATTAACGGAAATGTCCGTAAAATAAGGAAAAATGTATTGGTAATTTTCTGCCAGTACTTTATCCGTTTTTTTACAGAATTTTATTTTACAGTGTAATTGAAATGCCATGCTTAACAGAATAGCTTTTTATAGCCATTATAGAAAATAGAGTTGCTTGTGAATAGAGTATAAACTGTTTTATCATGCTTACTTATGTTTTATTAAACCTACTTACAGAAGGTTTAATATACAAATCACAAATTAAGGACAGTTTAAGGAAATTAAATAAGAGGAAGGAAAATAAAATACCAGAGAAAACACGTAGTGTTAATAAGTTTTGAAGTAGTCTTTGGTTAAGCTGCACTGTAAAAAAATGCTGTTAAAAAACAGCCAAAATCTGACAGTAACATACTGTTTTTTGTTAAAACAGTAATATACTGTAGAAAACAATGCATCCTGGGCTTGCTGTTAAAAAACAGCCAAATTCTGACAGTAACATACCATTTTTTGTTAAAACAGTAATGTAGAAAACAATGCATCCTGGGCATTATTTTGCAGTTTAAGAAACTACTGTTAATTTACAGCCATCTGTCAACAGTAATCTACTGTTGTACTGTATGCAATGCATTGTGGGCTGTGTTAACCCCTTCAGACCCTGCTTCAATAAGAATGGACATTATGTCTTTTTTGGTTTAGACCAATAAAACTGCATGTTTCTATCATTTTAATAATACCTCACAGATTGTTAACCAAGTTAATGGTAACCTCATTGTCTTGCCCCAGTTATATTTTATTTGATTATGTTATGTTTTTCAAAAAAATCTAAAGATATTTTAGAGTTGTACAACACAGGATTTTACTTATTTAATGTCCATCCCAGTGGACATGCAGTCTTAAAAATTATAAAATGACAGACTTTTTTGCACTCCAGCTCATTACACACAATTGGCATTTCACAAACATTGATCCCTTGATTACCAAGCACAAGCATAAATATGATCAAATCAGCCATCAAGTATAGCAGAAACCCAACAGGCACAATCAGACATATAGGGCCTATATATAGGCTACACATGTGGTACACAGACTGAAATACTGCAAAAAAATATGTTTTTTTCTATTTACTTATTGTATTACTCAGTCCTACAATAAATATGTATTTTTTTAGCAATTTTTTTTACTTTGACTTCTATCACACTGTTTAGGTTTAAATTATAATTCACATGGTTAAAACATGCAATTTTATGTTGCTACGGTGTTGTGGACTTGAAAAAAAACATACAAAATCGTGAAAGTTACCACAAATCCTATTTTTTACATTTGTTTCTAAATTAAAGAACAGTTAATGTCAACGGAATATTTTTGCATATCCTTTTAGCATAGGAAAATAACAGTACAATGCAGTATTTTTCTGGAGCATGAGAATTAGTTTTGTGGAAGTTCGTGATTGTTTCGTCAGTTCAGTAAGTTCACAATTCTTTAGCATCCCGAATCATTTTCAGTCAGGTACTTTTGGCCAGGTGGAGTTTTCCCACAAATGTCAGACTTTTCTGCCCGAAGAGGACCCACGCGAGGACGGACCATCCGTAGCGCTTTATCTGCACCAACCTGCATTTGCACATTCAAATTACACGGTAAATAAAGCATTTTTTAACTTTTATCGAGAGTATGTGGTTCAGAAAGGAAGTATTATCAAGTAATGTTTGAAATTGCTGCCTAACAAGCTGTAGTTAGTAGTGTTGTCAAAAATATCGATATTTCGATAAGTATCGATACTGAAGAATCTGAAACGGTTCCAATACCCATGTCCCACGTATCGATATCAGCTGCGCGTTCCCGCTCTCTTTCTCTTTTACAACAGTGACTTAACACACACTGCACGTGAACGCATAACAACAGAGCCCCGCCTCCTCTCACATACTTGACTCGTTTGTGGAAGTTAAATCGTGTTTAAGTTAGAAAAGATGGCCAGTCTCTGGCGTGGTGCACGCTCGTTACGCTTCCCGTGTTTACCATCGCGATCCATGTATGTGCGCTGATCAATAATTTTATCCACTCGTTTCATTCGCCCTGGTTATATGTTGTTTATGTTAGTACAGAGTCTCCGCAACAGTTCTCATGTTTAATGCACGCGTTTCTGTCTTTATGTGCGCTCATCAATGATTTCATCCACTCGTCTCGTTCGCTCCGGTTAATTTGATGTTTGAAATAATGCTGGTGCGAGTAAAGTCACCGCAACAGTTCTCATGTTTAATGCACGCGTTTCTGTCTTTATGTGCGCTCATCAATGATTTCATCCACTCGTCTCGTTCACTCAGGTTAATTTGATGTTTGAAATAATGCTGGTGCGAGTAAAGTCTCCGCAACAGTTCTCGCGTGTGATACACGTTTGCACTCCAGTGTTTACCATAGCGCTCTATGTATGTGCGCTGTTCAATGATTTCATCCACTCGTCTCATTCGCACCGGTTAAACGTTGTTAATGTTAGAAAGATGTCCAGTGCGGAGTCTCTGCAACAGTTCTTGCGTTTAAGTTTGCGTTTCTGTCTATATGTGCGCTGATCAATGATTACAGTATGGGCCTATGTGAATAAAAGCCAATTTAGCCAAATAAAAATGTAGGTAATGTAATGTAATGTAAAATGTTTAAACCAGCACAAACCAGCAAACCAGCATCAAAACATACCAAACCAGCATAGGCTGGTTTTTTCAACAGGGTCTGGTCCATTAATACTGACAAATACAACTTTGATTTTAAATAGTAAATGTATTAGTAAAATTAACATTAGATTAACAATTAATAAATAATGTAAAACTATATACATTGTCTAGTCTTGTTCAATTTAACTTCAAATAAAAATTAAAAAGGCCTATTTTGCTATTGCTTATTAGGGCCTTATTGCTATGGCAGTTTATTCCCCGTGGTATCGAAAATGGTATCGAATATCAATATATTTTTAGGTATTGAATCGAAGTTAGAAATTCCAGTATCGTGACAACACTAGTAGTTAGTAATTTACGCGATTTAAAAAGGGCTCGTCATCTCCGAGATATAACCCAAATGTTCATATTTACTTGCATTTTAGAGACCCCAAGTTTTATCGGCTTGTTTTGTCATCTCTGAACTTTCAAAACTGTGGTTATTGCAAACTGGCTAACGTTAGTAATCTTAAACAATCTGTTGCTAATTCTAATAACAGTAGCTGCAAATCACCACTAAACCTAATGTTTGAAATTGCGATGATTTTCCGTTTAAATGTGGCTTATGTTTGAAAGGAAAGCAAACTGATAGTTTGAGTGTTTAGCAAATACAGATTAATTTACCATCACTTGCGTAATGATTAGACATGGTGGTGGAAAAAAATGATAGAGAAGTGAATTTTTTTTAAAGCTTTTGCGTTATCTTGCAAAACTTTTGCGTTCACGCGAGAAGCATTGCATTCTCTCGCAAAGATATTTGCGTTATCTTGCAAAACATTCAAACGTCCTGTTGTCCCGCTCCGTACATTAACAATGGAGCAGTTTATAGTAGATTCCCAATAACTCGTGAGCTAAACGTTATTATAACACAAATAACACACAATTCCTTAGATTAGGATCTACATCCCAGTCTTCCTCAAAACGAGAATATAAATTAATATCCAAATGTAGGGGACCTACAATAATCGTTTTGTGTAAGAGACTTCTATTTTGATTTTTGCTATGGTCGCCGCCATTTTTATTTGTGCGTAAGAGAGACGTAAAGGATTCCGAGAAGAAATGGCAGAGAGAAAGTGTGCGCTCGTGAAGTTGCTGTGATCTTTGGATAGTTTTGACCGCTAAAAAGTAGCGTAGACCCATGATGCACAGTTGTATCGTTTGTTAACTTTGTTAAGTGCCTAATCGCGGGAACTTGGAGAGTTACAAGACGCGATAGAGGGGTTTTCGTGTTATTAGTGTGAGCGGAGCAGTGACAACGCGCCTGCTAGCTGTTAGCACGAGATAGCTAACGTTACCAGAGTCAATTACTCTCACGCGGTTTATTTTCCGTTTTGCTCGGTTTTTTTTTTGGTTACTTGTTCAAACGGACGGAAAACGCTATTTATGTGTTATTGTGCGTTGCGTGGAGAAATTGCCGAGTCGTCGGATGGGCTAAGCTACGTATCGTCGCTTCAATGTGGTCTGTGTCAGCTGGGGTCGCGGCCTTGTAGGATCGAGCTGTCGGCGCCAGGATCTCTAGGGCAATCGCTGGGAGAACATTGTGTACAGACGTAACCCTGCCATTCGAAGGACATCGTTCAGCGCCTGGTCCCTCAGGGAGGTGGTGGTGTGCTCAGTTTGTCTCATTCTGTGTTGCACTTTGGGAAACTGAACAACATTTCTCCGGTGAGTGAACTGAATTGTGAATTACCTCACAAAGTGAAGTCCTATTTATGAAACAGTGAACGAACTTTGGATAAAAGATTTCATCAGCCGTTACTCTTGCACGGTTGCGAACTTCTTGTAACATGAGAACCCATGCATGGAATAGAGGACGACTATTCTTTGATTTGATCTGCGAAGTGAATCATTGAACTTTATCGAACGTGATTGTGAATTGTGTATCAAAATTCTCAAACCGGTGTGTAATCTCACTAGAACAGTGAGAGGGGATTTTGATTATTGTTGATACCCTGAACGGATACAGAGTTGTTTATATTTGTTGTTTATTTTTATTTACCTTGTATTTCATTTCTGTGTACTAGTTCTTACACTCTTCTTATTGGGAAAGAGAAACAACTCCTTACAGTTATTTTAGTTTAAATAAATCCTTTATTAGAAGAGTTAAGCTGTGTCTAGTGAATTGAAGTCACTTTTACTAAGGAGTGGGGGCATCTCATCTGTCCTGTTAGATTTGGGGAGGGTGGGTTGTGCACTCATACACTAGCTTTAGGCACATACACACTTCAGGTTGGCTCCCGTGAATGAAGAAGATCCTGAAGCCCACCTCGTCCTCTCTGAAGCTTTGTGCACCGTAACTAGACAGGTACCACATTCAGTTACCAGCTGAAATGAGACCAAAAGCACTGGGTGGGAGGACCAAGCTCCTGTTGCTCACACAGTCTTCCTTAGTGAAGTGTATACTACCCTCTACCCCCCACAAGGCGGTTGGCACCACTCCGCCGCCAAATATTGGCATCACGAACAGGATACACCAGTAAGTAATTCAAGTCAGTCCAGGTGCCAGGTGTTTAAGTGCAATTATGGCCGATCTGGACGAATTGAAGGAACAGTTTGAAGACATGCAAAGACGGTTCGGTGAGCAGGCTGGAATGTTGGAACAGGCCAGAGCGGATCAAAGGGAAGCGCTGGCTCTTGCTAGAGCTGTTATTGACCAACAGGCAACTGCCCAGAGAATGCCATCGACCCTTTATATTCCGAGAGATCGTAAACTCCCTGAGTTTAGTGGTTATCGTACCAAACCTGGAGAGATGAGTGTGGAGGAATGGACATGCTCAATGAAATCTGCTCTGAAAGTGATGAAAATACCTGAAGAGGACAGGATTGAATTTGTGAAACAGTATTTGAAAGAAGAAGCTAAAATGACGATTAAGTTTATGCTCAGTGGAAAAGAAAAATCTGTGGATGAGATCTTTGAGGCTCTGGACATTACTTATGGTGACAAACTTCCCATTGGAAACAGACTGAAAGAGTTTTATGACCGGAAACAGATGCCAGATGAAACCATTCGTTCATATGCCTACGATCTGCAAGAGAAACTAGGTATCATTCAGAATCGTGATCCCTCAAGAGTGCCCAATGCTGATGTTGTCCTGAAGGAACAGCTTGCGTTGGGACTCAAAGATGATTCCCTACGACGTGAGATGAAGAGAAGACTCAAGGTCGAAAAAGATTTCACGTTTATTCAGTTGATGCAAGAAGCGATCATATGGTCGGAAGAAGAAGTTGAGGTTCCAAGCAAGTTAAAGACCAATACTCGTTCACGGGGCTCCGTCCATGCTACCGCCGCGCTGGAGGGTTCCTCAACGAATTCGCTCAAGCTGGAAAAGCTACAGGAGGCAATTCAACAGATAGCCACCCGACAGGAAGAACTTTTCCAGATGGTGACTAACAAAGGGAACGCCATACCTGCAGGAAAGGAGGTTAGGTCAAGAAGTGTGCCCTTAAAGGACAGCGAAGGAAGATACATCTGCTACACTTGTGGAAAGCCGGGACACACTAGTCATCGATGTTCTCAATACAAGGGAAGTGCAAGTGGGGTGCACACCCTGAAACACAAGAGTGAACTGGAAAAGTCCATGGAACAAGCTACCCCAGAGCTGGAAAGTTCAAGTCCATCTGTCATCAGAAGTCACACGGCAGACTGTGATATGAGGGATGTTTCCAAAACTGTCTGTGAAAGTACCTTTGGGGATTGTCTCAGCATTGAAGTGAGGATTGCTGGTGTGAGTACCGTATGCCTTTTGGACAAAGGATCCGAGGTGACTACCATCTCTGAGTCACACTTTAGGAACCACTTTGGAGAAGTTGTGTTGTCGTCTGCCAACTGGGTTAGACTCACAGCAGCCAATGGGTTGGATATTCCCATTGTAGGATGTTTGGAAGCTGACATTGAGTGTATGGGAAAGACGTTGCAAGGAAAGTGTGTGTTCGTAATCAAAGAGAGCGGTTCCAACGGATTGGAGTTTAGGAGACTACCAGGCATTGTTGGGATGAATGTGCTGAGTGACTTAAAAGACTTGTTCATGGCTACGGAGGGCGTGAAGAGAATGGATCGGTATGGCCGAGGAATCAAAGAGGCAAGAGTCCAAAGAGTGTTAGCTGACCTCAAGATCCAAACAGAGACGTTGAGTCGTGGAGACAAGATTGGTTTTCTGAAAGTGGCTGGAAAGCAAGCCATTACCATTCCGCCTTTCAGTGAACGCGTGTTGGAAGGTCGTTGCAGGTTGCCCCCTAAAATGAGCTGTCAAGTGTTAGTGGAAGCCTCACCTGAAGTCAGTTTACCCAAGAGTGTTCTAATTGCCAATGTATTTACTAGGACTATTAATGGAAAAGTCCCAGTCAGAGTGTGGAATTCCAGTGAAAAGCCAATAAAACTCCCGCCACGATGTAGGATAGCAGCACTGTCTAAACCCCAGGAAGTTGTTCCAAAAGCGCTTGTGGAATTTGAAGAGGAAGATGATGTGCTGTATGTTCGAACAGTTCAGCAGCCCCAAGTGAAAGTGGAGGAGAGCACCTCAGAGCGATTACCAGTACCAGTGCAAACAAAAATGGAAAACCACAAAGAGGACCAGCGTGAAAGACTACGAAGTCTACTGACAAAGCACAGTGACGTGTTTTCAGCAAATGAAGGTGACTTCGGACATACCACGACTGTTACGCACAGAAAAGCACACTGATACAAACAAGCCGCCGGCAGCGATGCAGCAAACAGGAAGCAGGAAACAGGAAGCAGAATCAATGTTGTCTAAACTGTCTAAACCCCAGGAAGTTGTTCCAAAAGCGCTTGTGGAGTTTGAAGAGGAAGATGATGTGCTGTATGTTCGAACAGTTCAGCAGCCCCAAGTGAAAGTGGAGGAGAGCACCTCAGAGCGATTAAAAGTACCAGTGCAAACAAACATGGAAAACCTCACAGAGGACCAGCGTGAAAGACTACGAAGTCTACTGACAAAGCACAGTGACGTGTTTTCAGCAAATGAAGGTGACTTCAGACATACCACGACTGTTACGCACAGAGTTCCTACAGGAGACACTCCTCCCATTAAGCAAAGACACTGTAGAATCGCACCCCAGGTATTTCAGGAAGTGAAATGATATGTTAGAGATTTATTGTCACAGGGCATTCTTAAAGAAAGCTGCAGTCCGTGGGCGTCTCCGGCTGTGATTGTAATCAAGAAAAATGGCAGCGTACGCTTTTGTTGCAACTATCGAAGGTTGAATAAAGTGACTTGCAAAGATGCTTACCCGCTCCCACGGGTAGAGGAATCACTGGATGCCTTGGGAAATGCCCAGCTGTTCTCTACACTTGATCTTACTTCTAGATATTTTCAGGTGGCCATTAGCAAGGAGGACAGAGTTAAGACTGATGTCACCACTCCCTTTGGGCTGTTTGAGTGGACAAGGATGCCATTCGGACTCTGCAATGCTCCTGCAACATTTCAGCGACTGATGGGAGTAGTGCTCGGTGATTTGATGTTTGACATATTGCTCATCTACCTGGATGACATCGTTGTATTCTCCAAGGACTTTGAGAGCCATTGTCAAAGACAGGAAATTGTGTTTAATCGATTGAGACAACATGGACTGAAGCTTAAGCCTAGCAGGTGTTTTCTTTTAAAGCCGGAAGTGAGAGTTCTAGGACACCTGATTTCGTCCAAAGGAATACAAGTTGACCATGAGAAGACTCGAGCCTTGGAAGAATGGCCCATGCCCAAGAATGTCACAGAGTTGAGACAAGTCCTGGGATTCCTGAGCTACTACAGAAGGTTCATTCCTGGGTTTACTCAGTTAGCACGGCCCCTTCATGCTTTGGTTGGAAAAGGGAACACCACGGGACCCTTTAACTGGACCACCGAATGCCAGACTGCACTCACTAAACTCAAACGCTGCTTAATGTGCCCACCAATTCTCGCTTACCCTGATTTCAGCCAGCATTTTGTGCTCACAACTGATGGAAGCCTGCTGGGTTTGGGAGCTGTATTAAGTCAGTGTCAGGAAGGAGTTGAACGTGTAATCGCGTATGCGAGTCGAGGACTTTGCGGATCAGAAAGGAATGACAGAAACTATAGTGCTTTCAAGTTGGAGCTACTTGCTTTGAAATGGGCGATCACTGAGAAGTTCAAGGAATATTTGATCTACTCCAAGTTCTCCATGATCACAGACCATAACCCTCTGCGATACTTGGAAACGGCAAATTTGGGAGCCATCGAACAGCGGTGGCTGGCTCAACTTGCAGAGTTCGATTTCGAAGTGTACTACAAACCCGGAAGTCTAAATACTAATGCTGACGTATTGTCTAGGATACCCACCTGTGAAGAGCCAGAGGAAGAGGACTCTGTTAAGGATTTCATCAAGATGAATGCTGACGAAGTTCGTGCGTGTTTGTGGCCTGTCGCTAAAAAGCAGCCAAAAGTCCAAGCTTTAATCCAGATGACTGTCACCGGGAATGTCCCAAGTTATAGTTGGAGTGATATAGAAGAGCTACAAAAGAGCGACCCAAACATAGCCCCTGTCTACCGTGCGGTACTGTACAAGAAGAACTTCGAGTCTGGTTGACCAGCGAACCATGAACCCGGAGTTGAAAAAACTTACTAGACAGTTCCAACGACTCCGTCTTGAAAAGAGTGTGATGCTTCGAACTGTACTTGACCCAAGAGACAGTGAAGAGATTCGTCAACTGGTAATTCCGGAATCCTTGCATTACAAAGTGTACGAAAGTCAGCATGATCATTGTGGACACTTCGGAGAAAGAAGCACACTGGAGAGGATGAGAACAAACTATTACTGGCCGACAATGACTAAAGATGTCCAAGACTGGGTCCAGCAATGTAAGAGATGTGCCCTTGCGAAGGATGTGTTTCCCAAACATCGTGCCCCAATGACATGCACTAATGTGTCTGCACCTCTGGAAGTTTTAGCCATGGATTATACTGTGTTGGAGGAATCCGTGGGTGGATATGAAAATGTCCTTGTCTTAACTGACATGTTCACTCGCTTCACAGTTGCGGTGCCAACTAAGAATCAGACTGAACAGCCAAAGCTCTTGTACAGCAGTGGTTCGCCCACTACAGCTGTCCGGCAAGATTACATTCTGACCAAGGTCGGTGCTTCAAAGCAAAGGTAATCAAAGAACTGTGCCAAGTCTATGGAATTGGAAAGAGTCGCACCACTCCGTACCATCCCCAGGGTAACTCCCAGTGTGAAAGATTTAACAGAACCATGCACGACATGTTAAGGACGTTACCTCCAGAAAAGAAAAAGAACTGGAAGCAGTATCTACCTGAATTGGTTATGGCCTATAATAGCTGGACCCACACTTCAACGGGCTATTCACCTTTCTACTTAATGTTTGGAAGAGATGCTCTTATGCCCCTGGACATCTTTAATGGAAGAGGATAGTAACGTTGACATCCTTGATGACTGGGTGAAAAAGCACCACAACAAGTTGAAAGTAGCTGTGCAAGTGGCCGAGAAGACTGCACAAGAAGCTTCTTGACAGAGAAAGAGAGCTTATGATCGCAGATCCCGTGGAGCACTTATGAGATCTGGAGACCGTGTCCTGTTACGGAACCATTCACACAGAGGAAGATGTAAGATACAGGATCACTGGCAATCTCAAACATACATTGTAGTGAAACAGAACCACGATGACACTCCCGTCTTCACCATTCGTCCAGAAAAGGGAGGAAAATGTAAAGTTGTACACAGACACCAACTTAAACATTGCACCTTTCAGAGACAGTCACATACCTGCACATCTAAACGTAAAGTTAGAGGACACACAGAGCAGGAACACACTGATTCAGATCCAGATGTTTATGAATGTTTCATTCCTGTGATGAAAGTAATTTCGTTGCTATGTATGTTATTACTTTACATGTTTTCATTGCCATATTGATGGTGTGCAACGATAATTATTGAACCTGCTATTCTCTGTCTTTGTCTTCCAGGGACTGAGCCGCTGAATGGAAGTCCGAGGTATGACAGGGTTTAGTAGGGGGGAATGTAGGGGACCTACAATAATCGTTTTGTGTAAGAGACTTCTATTTTGATTTTTGCTATGGTCACCGCCATTTTTATTTGTGCGTAAGAGAGACGTAAAGTATTCCGAGAAGAAATGGCAGAGAGAAGGTGTGGGCTCGTGAAGTTTCTGTGATCTTTGGGTAGTTTTGACCGCTAAAAAGTAACGTAGACCCATGATGCACAGTTGTACCGTTTGTTAACTTTGTTAAGTGCCTAATCGCGGGAACTTTGAGAGTTTCAAGACACGATAGAGGAGTTTTCGTGTTATTAGTGTGAGCGGAGCAGTGAAACGCGCCTGCTAGCTGTTAGCACGAGATAGCTAACGTTACCAGAGTCAATTACTCTCACGCGGTTTATTTTCCGTTTTGCTCAGTTTTTTTGGTTTTACTTGTTCAAACGAACGGGAAACGCTATTTATGTGTTCAAAAAACTGCTGTTTCTAAGACGGAAAACATCTGCTGTGTAAAAACATCTGCTAAACATCTTAGAAAAGAGCAGTTTCACATACATTCTGAATCATAAACATCTTACAGACGTCTTCTAGATGTCTATATGACATCTGACAGCAAGCGTCTCAGAGACGTATTGCAGATGAGCAAACAATTAAAAAAATATGTCTTGCAGATGTAAATGCAGACATTAAATAGATGTCTCCCAGATGTATGTGTGCTATCAGGATAACAAATGTAACTCTTTTTTCTTTAGTAGTTTAATAGTTAATAAATACAAACTGTTCCAAAACCAATATGATTCATAATGAGCAAAGTGAACTCCTCTAGAGTACATACAAGAGACGAGAAAGAAAAAAGAGAAACAGATCAAGCAGAGGTAGGTTTATCTCCAATATGAACTTTATTAGTTAACTGGTATAGAGAGAAGGGGGTGGGTTCGGGAAAGGAACACGAGACGGAATCATCGGGTCTTCTCATGCTTCAACTTGTCAAAAAACGAGTTGGGCGTATTACGTAGTATTTATGTGCTCGATACACTCCCCCAGCGATCGTACAGGTTTCGGAAAGTTTTTTTCGAACATGTAAAACTTTTGTAACAATTTTCTTAGTCCCTTATTGGACAATTCTCCCAGAAAAGCACGCGGCAGCAAGGAGAGCAGGAGAAGGAGCATGCGCAGACAAGAGAGAGAGCATACGTTTATGAAGTTCAGGTGTTTGTTTGTTCACTGCATTTGGGTCATGAATGTTATATAAACGGTGGATTTGGAGATCGTTTGAAACTGATATATGGAGCCGTCCCAGCGCTAAAAGATGCCGGACATAAACCGCATGCGGTGAGTGAAACTGATGTCTGTTTTGTTGGCGCACATGCTTTAATCCAGCCTACCCCTCCCCCCGCACTCGCCATATGTTTTCGGACATAACCGTACAGCTGTATCTATCTTTTATAAATGTGATCAAACTAAATACTCTTCGAAGATACGAAGTATGCAATACTACTCTTGGTACTCAACATTAATATGAGATTGGCAGAAACCGCGTGTGTTAGGGCCGCTTTAAGACAGTTCAGACATTAATTTTAGTCTGGGACTAGTCTTACGCCTTGTCTATGAATCCAGGCCTTAAAGTCCAAATGAAATAAAAAATGGCAATGCCTATTTTTTCATAAAATATCGCAGCATTTATTATTGAAAATAGTTTATCAATGTGGGTCATAGGGCTATCACGATTATGAAATTTGGCTGACGATTAATTGTCTAATAAATCATTGCGATTATGAAGATTAATTCTCATACATTTTTTATTCAGCTTTGAAACGACCATATTGTTCTGAATATAAAGACTGTTCTTTTTCTTGGAAATACATAGGAAAAAATTGGGTCATCATATATTTAAGGTTTAGGCTTTTAGCTGTCAATAATACAACCTCCAAATACTTGTAAATTAGGTAAATTGATCAGGTGTGGATTGAAGCCACCATTAAAATGCTATCAGTCATAGAAAAGCTTCTAGTCTGTTTTTTTCTCACTTGCATAAAAGTTTACTTCTATGTTAATGAGATTTTGGTAGACTGGTTTTCACAATGAAATAATATTAAATTGTACTGCAGGTTATTTTTATGGTATATGCTTCAGTTTTTTTTTAAGTGATTGTGTTGTGGTGGTACATTTTACAAGTATTACCATGCTTTAGATACAATATATACAATAAAATATGCAATATGCAGATGCACTTCAGCTCCCCTAGTGTCTTCTATAGAGATGTGCAATAATTGCGATGAAATGAAACCATAGCGATGAGGTCAAACAATCGCGATGAGACGATTATTTAATAATTGTGACAGCCCTAGTGGGTCATTCTTTTTTTTAAATACGTGTGCCTTCATAATCTTCGGTTAAAATCTGAAAACGCACTTCTGTCCTGTAATAGGCTTGTTTGAGATGCGCCTAGCCTCGCTTAAAAAGAAGACGAGAGTAGGCGACTGCAGTAAGGGGAGGTGTCAGGATCCTGTCCTGAGTTTTCGTGCCTTGTGGACAGGGTCGTGACAGTACCATGTCTTGTGTGTGTGTTTCGTCTTGTGTGGAGACACGTGGCGGTTTATTTTGACATTTAGCCGTGTGTCCTCCTGTCTTCCGTTTAGCTCGCCCCCTTGTTTCTCCGTTAGTGTTTCATCTCCCTCACCTGTCCCTATCATCTTCCCGCCAATTCCCATTTATGTTGAGTCTTGTCAGTTGCCCGTCTCCGTCCCTGTGCAATCTCTCCTCGTTAATGTTCCCCTATTTAGTGTCTCTGTTTCCCTCGCCACACGTCGGTTCATTGTGATTGTATGCATGTTCCTTGGTCCATTGTTCCAAGTCCTTGTTCCCTGTGCCTCTTATCTTGTCGTCGTGGATTACGTGTTTCCCTGGACTATTATTTCGTGTTTGGATTTATTATTTGGATTATTCTTTGTGTTTACTTTATTCCCCGTTCGGGAAGTATTTTAGTTTGATTTCTTATTTTAGTTTCTGTGTGTTTTCCCCATCGAGGGTTTTTTGTTCCTGTTTTTATTAAAGTCTTCTCTGTTTAAACCCTTCACCTGCCTGCGTTTGGGTTCTGTCCACATAAAGTGACAGGGAGGAGTGAAAACAGCGCAGGCAAGACAGACAACTTCACTAATCGCGCTGTCGAGTCGACTGGAAACGTCAGCAATGTAATAGATCGCGTTCACGGTTTTTATCAAAATTTTCTTGGATTTAAAAGGGAGAAATGTTGTAAAACTTTTAATAAACAAACTCTCTCTCTCAACCATGTCAAGTCTGTAAGAAAGAATTTAGATCTTTTCTTTTACTAACGAATGCTTAAACATATTAGAACCTCCTATTTAAAGTTTCCACTTTAACCCAAAAATCAAAGAAATTAATTTAAACATTGTATGTGATATTTATCCTTCTGGAGAGTTCCTATATTGTGTAAATTCTGTAACTAATTTCCAGAAAACACCGTGCTGGGGTAAGAGATATTCTCTAATCTCTGAGGGAAATCCTGCACACCATTCAGTTGCCAGAGATAGGGCTTCAACCTGTCGACTGCATTTTGCATCAACTTGACACTTTGTCATCTTGTTTTGGCCGCTTTCATTTTTTCAGTCAAACGTGCTGCTCTTGGTAGAGGTGCTGGCGCCGTGGCTTAGCTGGTCAAAGCGCCTGTCTAGTAAACAGGAGATCCTGGGTTCGAATCCCAGCGGTGCCTAGTGTGGCCTCTTTGTTTACTTCTTCATAGACTAATATTTTTCTTGCACGAGTGAAGAATTTTGGAATGCGCCGCAGCCCTAATAAACAGTGACATGGAATGCACACAAGGCATTGTGGCGCAATGGATAGCGCGTTGGACTTCTAGATTGAGAAATGTGGGCATTCAAAGGTTGTGGGTTCGAGTCCCACCAGTGTCGTTGTTGCTTTAGGTTTGTAGGAAACTCCTCAAAATCATCTTGACTAGGGCAGGAAGTGTTGTAACACGAAGAGGGTACACACATTCACTTTGCCTTGAAAAACTAACTGTGCATGTTTTCCTCCATTTCACTGTGAGTTTTTGCCCCTTTGTTACTTTTCAGTCACATGACCTGCAGATATGGTCAAAGGCGCCGTGGCTTAGCTGGCCAAAGCACCTGTCTCGTAAACAGGAGATCCTGGGTTCGAATCCCAGCGGTGCCTAGTGCCTGGGCACTTCTTGTTGTACATTCAATTCAATTCAATTCAATTTTATTTATATAGCGCTTTTCACAATGTGCATTGTTCCAAAGCAGCTTTACAGGAGCAAATAAGAAAAACACAGAAAGCTGAAACACAGCACAGTGCATGGTGTTTATAGACCAAGCAAGATCATTATAATAAATAAATGAATAAATAAATAAATAAATGCAGTCTCCCGGTGAGCAAGCCAACACTGCACTGCTCTGCTGTGGCGAGGAACCCAAACTCCAATGCTGAATAATGGAGAAAAAAAAACCTCGGGAGAAACCAGGCTCAGCCGGGAGGGCCAGATCTCCTTTGACGTGTCATAGCTGCACTCAGTGACCCCGACCAAAGCCACCGAGCAACGTCCACGAAGAACAGGGAGAGCCCATGAGCCGCAACGCATGAAGCCCCACCCGCCGAAACCGTGCAGGTCCAACCCGGTCCCATTCCGCGATCAACAACAGACAACAGAGGAACAACCAGGGAAAAGTAGTAATGGCATAATTAACTTTATTCCTCTGTTGTCCGACATCGACCACAAAACAAGACCAACCAGACCAGACCCACACAGTCCCAACAAATGAAACGCCCCGAACCACAACCAACAAGCCCCCCCACTCCCCACAACACCCACCCAGCTACCTCCAATCAAAGTCACTGAGTGCAGCCATAACTTCAAACTGCTGTCGTGTGATGTAAGTTTAGCATTAAATACCAAGTATTGTAAATTTAGCATTTATGTGACAGGTAGTCCGTCTTTGCTCTCGGTTGGGGATGGAATTGTCTGAGCTGGGCCGGCCAGATGGTCGCCTTTTTCTTGGGTGGTGATGGAATTGCCTTGGATGGAGCTGGATGGTCAGTCAGTCCGCAGGCTCTCGCAGGAGGATGGCACGGGATTTTCGATGTAGCTGGCGTAATCTCTAGTTGGGATGGGCATATGACGTTCATCTGGGCTCTGGCGGAATCTCTCCCTACCTCGGGATGGGCATCCCGAGGCGAGGGCAGAAAGAGAATAATTAGCGTAGCTGCTGTTCATTAGCTATGTATTAGTGAATGCTTGGCTGAAAAGATGTGTCTTTAATCTAGATTTAAATTGGGAGAGTGTGTCTGACCCTCGAATAGTATCGGGGAGGCTATTCCAGAGTTTAGGTGCTACGTATGAGAAAGCTCTACCCCCTTTGGTGGATTTAGTTATTCTAGGTGTTATCAAAAGTCTGGAGTTTTGAGATCTTAGAGAGCGTGATGGGTTGTAGTGTGGTAGAAGCTCTGTTATGTAGGTTGGGGCTAAACCGTTTAAGGCTTTATAAGTAATTAAAATGAACTTTAAAGTCAATACGATACTTAATGGGTAACCAGTGAAGGGTTGATAACATTGGGGTTATGTATCGTATTTTCTGGACCTGGTTAGAACTCTGGCAGCTGCATTCTGAACTAACTGTAGTTTGTTTATTGATGATGCAGGCACAACCACTAAGAGTGCATTACAGTAGTTAAGTCTTGAGGTCACAAATGCATGAATAAGCTTCTCTGCGTCAGCACACATAAATATTTTCGTCAATTTGGCAACATTTCTAAGGTGGAAGAAGGCTGTTTTTGATGACATTTGAGATGTGATTTGTAAATGACAGGTTGCTGTCTAATATAACGCCGAGTTTACTGTTTTTTGTGTCTTTGAAGTCTGTATAAATTCACACAAAGAATTGTGTGAAGCCACTCAAACTATGTTCTGTATTTTGACATGCACTTCAATTTGCAGGTTATAATCCGAAATATTCTGTTCTACGATGTCTTTGTCCGATAAGTAATATTTCTGTTTTATTAGAATTTAAAAGAGGAAATTACAAGTCATCCAATGTTTTATTCGTCGATGCACTCTGCCAATTTGGATAATTGGAAGGAATCATCTGGTCTTGATGAGATATATAGCTGAGTATCATCTGCATAACGTGGAAGCTAATTCCATGTTTTCTAATAATGTTTCCAAGGGCAGCATGTATATGGATAATAGCAAGGGTCCTAAAACCGATCCCTGAGGTAATCCATAATTTACTTGCGTTAGATTTGTGATTCCCCATTTAAATGGACAAAATTGATGTCTGTCTGATAATTAAGATCTGAACCATTGTAGTGCCTGTCCCTGAATACCGGTATATTGTGTAAGCGATCTAGAAGTATTTTATGGTCTACAGTATCGAACGCAGCACTAAGGTCAAGCAGGACTAGGAGTGAGATGTTACCTTTATCTGATGCTATAAGCAGGTCGTTTGTAATTTTAACGAGCGCAGTTTCAGTACTATGATGCGGTCTAAAGCCTGACTGGAATTTTTCGTGTATGTCATTATTTTGTAAGAAAGAGCACAACTGAGTGGACACACATGATACATGAAAGAAGGTTTTTTTCTTTTACATGTTCCAGAAACACCTAAAAGTGAACTTGCTCATCACACCCTGCTTACCTGCACAGTATTGCAATACTGAAGTGATGATGGTTGTCAAGCAGCCTCACAAAACACTGACTTGTGTGGCACGTTTCAGTTAAAAAACATTTTGACAAGTTCACAAACTGTTCTTTTTGTATCAAATTGAAGACTCTGTGACGGTTTTGAAATGAACTGATAAACATGCCTGACTATGCCCCAGTGCGTCCCTCAGTTCCCATACCCTCTACCTCAAAGTGACCTCTTCATGATTTCAGTCTCTTCTTAATTGTGTGTTTTCCCCTTTGTTACTTGTGAATCACAATCATCCCAGACCGCTGTTGGCGTTGGCCCGTGGCTTAGCTGGTCAAAGCCCTGTCTTGTAAAAGGAGATCCTGGTTTTCAAATCCCAGCGGTGCCTTGGATTTTGTGGGTTTCCTTTGTTCTCTTGAGACTAGCGAAACCTAGCCGTTGCCGATGCCTCCCGAGATGTGGCTTTTCTCCTTACACAGTTTAAACTGCCCAGTTTTGAAATCTAGTAGAGATGATGGATGGGCATTAATCATCGAAATGTTTGATGCTGTGAACGTGCCGTACGAAGTCGTTGTAACGTGCTGGGGTAAGAGATAATCTCTGAGGGAAATCCTGCAACCATTCAGTTGCCAGAGATAGGGCTTCAACCTGTCGACTGCCTTTTGCATCAACTTGACACTTTGTCATCTTGTTTTGGCCCCTTTCGTTTTTCAGTCAAACGTGCTGTTCTTGGTACGGGTGGGCTGTGTCGCCGTGGCTTAGCTGGTCAAAGCGCCTGTCTAGTAAACAGGAGATCCTGGGTTCGAATCCCAGCGGTGCCTAGTGTGTGGGCTCTTTGTTTACTTCTTCGTAGACTAATGTTTTTCTTGCAACGTTGAAGAGTTTTGGAATGCGCCGCAGCCCTAATAAACAGTGACACGGAAAGCGCACAAGGCTTGTGGCGCAAGGATAGCGCTTGGACTTCTAGATTGAAAAATGTGGCATTCAAAGGTTGTGGGTTCGAGTCCCACCAGAGTCGTTGTTGCTTTAGGTTTGTAGGAAACTCCTCAAAATCATCTTGACTAGGGCAGGAAGTGTTGTAACACGAAGAGGGTACACACATTCACTTCGCTTGAAAAACTAACTGTGCATGTTTTCCTCCATTTCACTGTGAGTTTTTGCCCCTTTGTTACTTTTCAGTCAGACATGGGCATAGGCCCGTGGCTTAGCTGGCCAAAGCACCTGTCTCGTAAAAGGAGATCTGGGTTCAAATCCCAGGGTGCCTAGTGCCTGGCCACTTCTTGTTGTACATGAAAGAAGTTTTTTTCTTTTACATGTTCCAGAAACACCTAAAACGTGAACTTGCTCATCACACCCTGCTTACCTGCACAGTATTGCAATACTGAAGTGATGATGGTTGTCAAGCAGCCTCACAAAACACTGACTTGTGTGGCACGTTTCAGTTAAAAAACATTTTGACAAGTTCACAAACTGTTCTTTTTGTATCAAATTGAGACTTACGGTTTTGAAATGAACTGATAAAATGCCTGACTATGCCCCAGTGCGTCCCTCAGTTCCCATACCCGTCTACCTCAAAGGTGACCTCTTCATGATTTCAGTCTCTTCTTAATTGTGTGTTTTCCCCTTTGTTACTTGTGAATCACAATCATCCCTAGACCGCTGTTGGCGTTGGCACCGTGGCTTAGCTGGTCAAAGCCCTGTCTGTAAACAGGAGATCCTGGTTTCAAATCCCAGCGGTGCCTAGTGCCTGGCACTTCTTGTTGTACATGAAAGAAGGTTTTTTTTTCTTTTACATGTTCCAGAAACACCTAAAAAGTGAACTTGCTCATCACACCCTGCTTACCTGCACAGTATTGCAATACTGAAGTGATGATGGTTGTCAACAGGCCTCACAAAACACTGACTTGTGTGGCACGTTTCAGTTAAAAAACATTTTGACAAGTTCACAAACTGTTCTTTTTGTATCACAATTGAAGACTTACGGTTTTGAAATGAACTGTAAAAATGCCTGACTATGCCCCAGTGCGTCCCTCAGTTCCCATACCCGTCTACCTCAAAGTGACCTCTTTCATGATTTCAGTCTCTTCTTAATTGTGTGTTTTCCCCTTTGTTACTTGTGAATCACAATCATCCAGACCGCTGTTGGCGTTGGCACCGTGGCTTAGCTGGTCAAAGCGCCTGTCTGTAAACAGGAGATCCTGGTTTCAAATCCCAGCGGTGCCTAGTGTGTAGGCTCTTTGTACTGACGTCAGAGGACTAAGATAGTTTTTCTTGCACCAGGTGAAGAGTTTTGGAAACTGCGAAAAACAACAAAAGGTAAAACCAATTTTAGAAGGAGTTAAGAAAAAAGTGCATAACAAAGACTTCTTAAAGAATAGATTTGAACTGTTAAAAGATGTGGAGGACATGAACTGAAGACATGGGTTTTATGAAAGTATTTATTTATTTATTTTTTATGGTTTTAAGTTTGGTCACTTTTAATGCCAGAGGTCTCTCGGATTTTAACAAATTTGAAAAACTGAAAGAAATGTTTAAAAATGAAGATGTTATTGTGTTACAAGAAACAAATTGGAGAGAAACGCATATATGTGAATTAAGGAAAAGATGGAATGGTGAGATTTTACATAATAACGAAGATAAGAGGTTTGGCAGAGGAGTGGCCTTTTTAATAAGAGAAAATACGAACATTGTATGCAAGGTTATTTATAAAGATGATGTTGGGAAATGTTTAGCAGTGGAAATGGAATACGAAGGTAAAACAACTGTAGTGATAAATGTACATGCACCTACGGAGGAGAAGGAAAAGAGAGAATATTTTAACGGTTTTAGGTCACTTTTATATAAGAATAAGGATGTCTTGTTGATGGGTGATTGTAATACCCTTTTAAGTTAAAATCAATAATGGAAAACAATAACTTGGTGGATGTGTGGAGAGAAATGAACGAAAGAAGGCGGCGATATTCAAGAAGACAAAGGGTGGGGAATTTTGTGTCAAACAAGAATTGATTTTATTTTGTGTTCGAGGAATTTAGAAGGTTTTATTGATAATGTGAGATACGAGGAAACGAGCTGAAGCGATCACAAGCCTATGTACATGCAGATTGATTTTAGTACGATTAAGAGAGGTCCAGGTGTGTGGGTTTTAAATGCGGAGGTTTTAAAAAGAGAAGGTTATGTTTTAGATATAAAGACGCTTATCGAAAAAGAAAAAGGAAATGCGATGTATGAGGAGGATAAAAGAATATGGTGGGAAAATGTGAAACACTTAGTTAAAAATCATACAATAAAACTCTGCAGACTAATCAAGAAATGTAAAAGACAAAATGGAAAGGGAACAATTGAGAATTTGGAAAAAGAGCTAAATCACGGCGAGAAGGACATGTCAAAGATAAAAGAATTGGAAGATAAACTTAAAGAAACAGAAGAAAAGAAATACGAAGGTGCAAGATTGAGAAGCAAAGCTCGGTACATCGTTGAGGGTGAAAAATGTACAAAATTTTTCTTTGATCTAGAAAGAAGAAAAGGTAAGGCTGAAACTATAAAAGTAGTAAAGAAGGAGAACGGAGAAGAAGTAAAGAGTAATGAAGAAATCCTAAAAGAAATGAAAAGGTATTATGAAAAATTATTTACAACTGAAGGAGTGAATGATGAAAAAGAAGAAATGTTAAAGCAGATAAAAACAAAAGTAGAAAAGGAAGACAAGGAAGATTGTGACAAAGAGATAAGTGAAGAGGAGATAGAAAGAGACATAAACGAATTAAACAAAAAGAAAAGTCCTGGAATAGATGGTTTGGGGAGCGAGTTTTATATTGTTTTTAAGGATGTTTTAACCAGTATTTTAAAGGAAGTGTATGATGAGATTTTTAAGAAGGGACAGATGAATGTAAGAATGGGTATGGGTTTAATGAAAATAATATATAAGAGAAAAGGAGAAAAGATTAACCGATTACTATGTTAAATACTGATTTGAAGATTTTATCCAAAATTTTAGCAAACAGACTGAAAGAAGTGATGCCGAGAATAATCAAGACGAATCAAGCGTACACAGTTAAAGGGAAAGATATAGCGGACACGACGATAAGCATAAAAGACACTATAAGATACATGAAGGAGAAAAAAACTGAGGGATATGTTATTAGTTTGGATTTTGAAAAGGCTTTTGACAGGGTGGAACATGATTTCTTATTTGGAGTTTTAAAGTGTATTGGATTTGGAGAGAATTTTATCAAGTGGGTGAAGATTTTATACAATGGAGCTGTAAGTAGAATTAAATGTAACGGGTTTTTAACAGAATGTTTTAGAATAACAAGATCCATAAGACAAGGGTGTCCCATGTCAGCGCTGTTGTACTCTCTAGTTGCGGAACCCTTGGGGCTGGCCATGAGGCAAGAAAAGGAAATAAAAGGTATTAATGTAGAAGGGAATGCAGAAGGAGAATCAATTTTTCAGTATGCGGATGTCACCACGCTTATTGTGAAGGACATGAAGAGTGTAAAGAGTGCTATGAGAATCGTACAGAAATTTTGTGAAGCGTCAGGAGGGAAAGTTAACGAAGATAAAACCGTGTATATGAGATGTGGGAATGTGCAGTTTTTAACAAGTCATTTTGATTTTAAAGAAGTTAAAGAAATCAAGATTTTAGGAGTTTTAATGGGGGGAAGATGAAAAGAGAGTAAACGAAACAATGTGGGAAGGTATTTTAGGAGACATTGAGAGAAGACTGAATTTTTGGAAATTGAGAACATTATGTCTTAAAGGGAAGGTTTTAATTTCAAATGTTTTAATGATGTCTAAGTTATGGTATGTTTTATATGTGTCACCCATGCCTGTGTGGATTGAAAAAAGATTGAAGAGATGTTTTTTAGACTTTTTATGGGAAGGGAAACCTCCGAGAATCGCATACGACACTTTGATAGGGGCAGTGGAAAAAGGTGGGTTGGGTCTAATAGATGTAGCGCAGAGGAAAAACAGTCTGAGAGTCAAAATTGTAAAAAAGTATCTAGATGATGGGAATGTAACGGCATGGAAGAAAACGATGCAATATTTTTTAAACAAATGTGGTCATTTTAACTTGGGTGATGACATTTTATGGATGAAAACAAAAGCTTGGATGACAGAAAAGATGCCGGATTTTTACAAGGAAATGATGAGCGCATGGGGAAAATTTTTATCTTTTGTACAGCACATCCCGAATTGTAGAGAAAGCCTTTTAAACCAACCTCTGTTTTTAAATAAGAACATTTTAAACCAAGGAAAAGAAGTGTTTTTTAAGAAGTGGTGGGATGTTGGGATCACGAAAGTGAGAGATGTTTTATACGAGTTTAAGGAAGGATTTTTACCTGTACAGTACATTGTGGACACTTTGGAGGAAGCAAAAGAAGAATATAGCAGAAAAGAAATTGTAAATAAGTTTACCATAATTAAAAGTGCAATACCTGAAGATTGGATCAGAAAAATAGAAAACATGGAACAGGGGAAACAAGAGAAAGATGTGTACGTCATGTTGGGGGAGGAACTAAGAGATTTTAAAGAATGTACTGTGAAAATGTTTTATTGTTTTTTTAGAGATAGTGTTTTTAAGAAACCTGTTGCGAACGAATACTGGCAACAGAAACACAAAGATCTGAGAGAAGAAAATATATGGAGCAATATGAAGGGGAAGTTAATTGAGACGAAACTGGGAAACTCAGAGTACCTGATAAGGCACAAGGCAATTTTTACAGATGCATTGTTGAAAAAAATTGGGATGGAGCAAAACGCAACTTGTAAAGTGTGTAAAGAAGAAGACGAGGGGTTTTTACATGTGTTTTTATACTGTAAGAAATTGAATGTTTTTAACGAAAAATGTAAATGTTTGTTTGAGAGGCTGAGAGGGGGACAAGACGAGAAAGAAATGGACTGGAACAAGATGTTAATGTTGGGAGAACACAAAAAATGTGAGAACAGAAAAGCGATTAACCTGCTTGTTATGTTGATGAAAAGTGCAATATGGGAAAGGAGAGTCCCTGCCAAAAAAGAAAATTTTGTAATGGATGTAGAAATGGTGTTGAAAAGGAAAGTTGAAAAGTACATGAAGCATTTGCATTTTTATTTTAAGGAACAAGACAAGTTGGAGGAATTTTACAAAGGTTTTACTGATGACGTGTGTAAAATATTTGAAGATTTTAACTGGAAGAGGCCGGACGATCATGGTTGATTTTAATGATGTTTTAACTAATGTGAAAGAAGTTTTGTTATGAATAGGAATATTTCACTCTGATTATTTAAAGAAAGTTTTATGATTTTAATATTTTGGTTTGTGTAAAGGCTTTTAAAAGAAATCTTTTATTTTCAAAAGTACTTTTTAACTGTTTTTACATGTATTCTTAAAAATGTATGGAGGCCTGTAAATGTTTAAAATTTCTGTAAAAACTTGTTGACTATATTAATAAAAAAATAATACAAAAAAAATGCACGCCCGCTCTCGTCTGATCTCGGAAGCCAAGCAGGGTCGGGCCTGGTCAGTACTTGAATGGGAGACCGCCTGGGAATTCCAGGTGCTGTAAGCTTAAGTGTTTCAACGCATTTTGGATGATTTCTTTATGTGGCGAGCTCTGGCGGTGAGCTTTCGCTTACGGCCACACCACCCTGAGCAGCACTATCGAGCAGGAAGTGTGAGTTGCAGGCAGCAGTAGGTGAGAGAGTCTCACCAGACTTTGTTTTTTTTTGAGTTATCAAGTTATCAAGTGTTTATTTTGAATTTTTTTTTCATTTTTCACATTTAATTATTTCTTCCGACAGCGTTTGCTGTTCGGGGGGAGTGAGCTTTTCTTTTTGCGCACTTTTTTCATTTGTTTGGTGAAAAATGGCGGACGGACATGTGGTAATGAACTTGGAAACGGCTGGAGGAACACGCACGGTAAACGAACCTGGAACTGTACAAAGATGACGAGATGGGATTACAAATGAAAAGGAACAAAGAAAGAACAACGTAAAGAAGGATTACTTGAAGGAGGCTAAAGTGACGGTGGATATTTCAAACGTGAATGCGAGGGCTGAGGACATTATAAAGGCTGTAACGGAAAAGATTGGAAAAGGAAAAATCCTGGCGGTAAGACCTAAACAGAACAAAGAATATGAGGTGACTTTAGAAAACGTGAATGATGTTGAAATGCTGGAAGATGAAATAAGGATAAAGGAAGTAAACTGCGAAGTAAGAGACTACAAAAAGAGACTATGTCGTCTCGTTTATCACTGCGCAGTCAGTGACGTCTTAATATTTTCCCGATTGGGTGGTACACGGGGAGGAAAACGAATATGGAAATTTCTTTTCTTTGGCCAATAAGCGTGTTGAACTTGTTGAATGTGTTTTAAGGGTCAATTTTTTATTGTAGAAATATTTGGATGACTATTGAGTTTATATCGATTGCCGATTGGTACAAGAATTTTAAAAGGCCATGGCAGGCGTATGTGCGTTGTTGTTTAGTCCTCATGGTGCTGTGGAGGCGTTGGCTGTCCAAGTCGTGGGGGGCGGTTGGACGTCCAGCGGTCTTAACATATTTCCAAATTATTCAATTCTCTTATTCGCGCTGGTACCACGGATTTTCCTTTGAGGGTTGGTTTCTTTCGTTGTTTGTATCGGGGTTGTGGGCATCGCCACGCCATCCCCCTCACTCTCGGCAGCCTCTCCACCGTCCACCAGCCTCGTGGGCAAGCGGGGAGGCGAGCGTCCTGGGGATCCACCTCCGAGGAGTCCCAGCCGGAGCCAGCCGTTCCGTATACCCTTCCATCACCCGACCACCAGCCGGGTGGCTAGGCGGAAGAAGAAGAGGCAACGGCGGGCAGCGTGGTCTCCAACCCGCCGGTGCAGCCGGCATCCAGTCCGGTGCAGCCGGCATCCAGTCCGGTGCAGCCGGCTCCAGTCCGGTGCAGCGGCTTCCAGTCCGGTGCAGCCGGCATCCAGTCCGGTGCAGCCGGCGTCCAGTCGTGGTCCAGCCGGTCAGTCGTGTCCAGCCGGTCCAGTGCGCGTAGTCCGCAGCCTCCAGTCGTAGTTGCATATCTTGTATATCAAGCAGTCAGTCCGATGAAGTAAAAAAGAAAAGTCCAGGAATAGATGGTTTGGGAACAGAATTTTATGTATGTTTTAAAGGAGTTTTAATCAAGATTTTAAATGAGTTTTTAAAGAGATTTTTGAAAAGGGAGAAATTAATGAAAAAACAAGGATGGGGCTCATGAAATGATATATAAAAGGAAGGGAGAAAAGAGATTAAAAAACTACAGCCAATTACCATGCTGAATACAGATCTTAAAATTTTAGCCAAGTTTTAGCAAACAGTTAAAAGAAGTAATACCAAGATAATTAAAACAAACCAGGCGTATGGAGTAAAAGGAAGAGATATAGCGATACAACGATGAGATAAGAGAACAATATGGTATATGAAGGAAAAAAAAGAGAAGGTAGTAATAGTCTTGATTTTAAGAAAGCTTTTGATAGGGTGGACATGATATTTATTTGAGGTTTTAAGGAGTTTTGGTTTTGGGAGGTTTTTACGAAATGGATTGAGATTTTATAAAAGGGCAATAACAAAGATAAATGTAATGGTTTTTTAACAGAATGTTTTAAAATCACAAGATCGATTAGACAGGGGTGTCCACTATCAGCCTTANTAACAAAGGGGAAAACACACAATTAAGAAGAGACTGAAATCATGGAAGAGGTCGTCTTTGAGGTAGAGGGGTATGGGAACTGAGGGACGCACTGGGGCATAGTCACGCATGGTTTGATCAGTTCATTTTAAAACCGTCACAGTCTTCATTTTTGATACAACAAGAACAGTTTGTGAACTTGTCAAAATGTTTTTTAACTGAAACGTGCCACACAAGTCAGTGTTTTGTGAGGCCTGCTTGACAACCATCATCACTTCAGTATTGCAATACTGTGCAGGTAAGCAGGGTGTGATGAGCAAGTTCACTTTTTAGGTGTTTCTGAACATGTAAAAGAAAGAAAAAACCTTCTTTCATGTACAACAAGAAGTGGCCAGGCACTAGGCACCGCTGGGATTTGAAACCAGGATCTCCTGTTTACGAGACAGGCGCTTGACAGTAATCCAGAGCCGGAGCACCTTGACTCAAACTCAACTCAACTAATGATATAGCGCTTTAAATTTTCATTGTTACAAAGCACTGGCAGTGAGAACCATGAACAAGGCAAACAATCAAGTGCACGTGCAAAACCGAAGAAAAGTGAAAACACAGAGACACACCACCACATAAAACGACTTGTGTGCACGGTTTCAGTTAAAACTGGACAATTAAAACTGTTGTTGTTGTATCCAAACATAAACGGACGGTTTGAAATGATACTGACTAAAGCTTGTCTACTATGCCGCAGTGGTCCCAGTCCATACCCGTCTACCCAGGTGGACTCTTCAATGATTAAGTCTCTCTAACTGTGTGTTTGTCCCTTGTTGACTTGTCATCACATGCACCAAGACTGTGGCGTTGGTGAGGGCTAGCGGGTCATAAGACGCCTCAGATAACAGAGATCCTGGTGAGACTAGCGGCTGATGCCTGGGCACTCTTGTTGTACATGAGAGAAGTTTTTTCTTTACAGTGCCAGAACCATAAAAAGTGACACTCCAAGATAGGGCCAACCTGTCGACTGCCTTTCGTAACTTGACACTGTATCTTGTGGCCCCTCGTTCAGTCAAACGGCACCAGTGCTGGCCCGTGGCTTAAGCTGTCAAAGCGCTGTCTAGTAAACAGAAGATCTGATCGAATCCAGCGGTGCTAGGTGGGGCCTCTTGTACGATCTTCGAGACAATGTTGTCTTGCACCGGTGAAGAGTTCGGAATGCGCGCAGGCCTACGAACAGGACACGGGAAAGTGCACAAGGCTCGTGGCCAATGAGCTACTCTTTGACTTCAGATGAGAAATTGGGCATTCAAAGGTTGTGGGTTCGAGTCCCACAGAGTCGTTGTTGCTTTAGGTTTGTAGGAAACTCCTCAAAATCATCTTGACTAGGGCAGGAAGTGTTGTAACACGAAGAGGGTACACACATTCACTTCGCTTGAAAAACTAACTGTGCATGTTTTCCTCCATTTCACTGTGAGTTTTTGCCCCTTTGTTACTTTTCAGTCACATGACCTAGATATGGCAAGGCGCCGTGGCTTAGCTGGCCAAAGCACCTGTCTCGTAAACAGGAGATCCTGGGTTCAAATCCCAGCGGTGCCTAGTGCCTGGCCACTTCTTGTTGTACATGATCGAAGTTGTTTTTTTCTTTTACATGTTCCAGAAACACTAAAACGTGAACTTGCTCATCACACCCTGCTTACCTGCACAGTATTGCAATACTGAAGTGATGATGGTTGTCAAGCAGACCTGACTACAAAACACGGCTTTGTCTCTATGTCAATGCACATTCACAAGACCCTGGGCGTTGTGACTGTGAATAAAATATGACGGTAAAGAGCCCTGTCTTGTAAAGAGGAGATGACTGTTCAAATCCCAGCGGTGCCTTGGAATTTTGTGGGTTTCCTTTGTTCTCTTGAGACTAGCGAAACCTAGCCGTTGCCGATGCCTCCCGAGATGTGGCTTTTCTCCTTACACAGTTTAAACTGCCCAGTTTTGAAATCTAGTAGAGATGATGGATGGGCATTAATCCTCGCAAATGTTTGATGCATGTGCAACGTGCCGTAGGAAGTACGTTGTAATGTGCAGGCGTAAGAGATATTCTCTAATCTCTGAGGGAAATCATGCACACCATTCAGTTGCCAGAGATAGGGCTTCAACCTGTCGACTGCCTTTTTCATCAACTTGACACTTTGTCATCTTGTTTTGGCTCCCTTTCTTCTTTTCAGTCCAAACGTGCTGCTCTTGGTAGTGCGTGAACAGACCGGTTCGGAATGCTAGCGTGGCTAGCGTGTGGGTATCGTACCTTCTTCGTAGACTAATGTTTTTCTTGCACCGGTGAAGAGTTTTGGAATGCGCCGCAGCCCTAATAAACAGTTACACGGAAAGCGCACAAGGCTCTGTGGCGCAAAGGATAGCGCATTGGACTTCTAGATTGAGAAATGTTGGCATTCAAAGGTTGTGGGTTCGAGTCCCACCAGAGTCGTTGTTGCTTTAGGTTTGTAGGAAACTCCTCAAAATCATCTTGACTAGGGCAGGAAGTGTTGTAACACGAAGAGGGTACACACATTCACTTCGTCTTGAAAAACTAACTGTGCATGTTTTCCTCCATTTCACTGTGAGTTTTTGCCCCTTTGTTACTTTTCAGTCACATGACCTGCAGACATGGTCAAAGGCGCCGTGGCTTTGCTGGCCAAAGCACCTGTCTCGTAAACAGGAAATCCTGGGTTCAAATCCCAGCGGTGCCTAGTGCCTGTGCGCTTCTTGTTGTACATGAAAGAAGGTTTTTTTTCTTTTACATGTTCCAGAAACACATAAAAAGTGATCCTCCAGAGATAGGGCTTCAACCTGTCGACTGCCTTTTTCGTCAACTTGACACTTTGTCATCTTGTTTTGGCTCCTTTCATTTTTTCAGTCAAACTAACTGCTCTTGTTACAGGTGCTGGCGCTGTGGCTTAGCTGGTCAAAGCGCCTGTCTAGTAAACAGGAGATCCTGGGTTCAAATCCCAACGGTGCCTTGGAATTTTGTGGGTTTTCTTTGTTCTCTTGAGACTAGGGAAACCTAACCGTTGCTGATGCCTCCCGAGATGTGGCTATTCTCCTTACACAGTTAAAACTGCCCAGTTTGAAATCTAGTAGAGATGATGGATGGGCATTAATCCTCGCAAATGTTTGATGCGTGTGCAACGTGCCGTAGGAAGTACATTGTAACGTGCAGGGATAAGTGACATTCTCTAATCTCTGAGGGAAATCCTGCACACCATTCAGTTGCCAGAGATAGGGCTTCAACCTGTCGACTGCCTTTTTCATCAACTTGACACTTTGTCATCTTGTTTTGACCCCTTTCGTTTTTTCAAACGTGCTGCTCTTGGTACGAGTGCTGGTGCCGTGGCTTAGCTGGTCAAAGCGCCTGTCTAGTAAACAAGAGATCCTAGGTTCGAATCCCAGCGGTGCCTAGTGTGTGGGCGCTTTTATTACCTCTTCGTAGACTAATGTTTTTCTTGCTTCTAGATTGAGAAATGTGGGTGCCGTGGCTTAGCGCCGTGGCTTAGCTGGTCAAAGCACCTGTCTTGTAAACAGGAGATCCTGGGTTCAAATCCCAGCGGTGCCTAGTGCCTGGGCACTTCTTGTTGTACATGAAAGAAGGTTTTTTTCTTTTACATGTTCCAGAAACACCTAAAAAGTGAACTTGCTCATCACACCCTGCTTACCTGCACATAATTGCAATACTGAAGTGATGATGGTTGTCAAGCAGGCCTCACAAAACACTGACTTGTGTGGCACATTTCAGTTAAAAAACATTTTGACAAGTTCACATTCTGTTCTTGTTGTATCAAAAATGAAGACTGTGACAGTCTTGAAAGTAATTGATCAAACCATGTCTGACTATGCCCCAGTGCGTCCCTCAGTTCCCATACCCCTCTACCTCAAAGATGACCTCTTCCATGATTTTAGTCTCTTCTTAATTGTGTGTTTTCCCCTTTGTTACTTGTGAATCACAGTATGTCACTTCCTGTTTGCTGAGAGCGCGTGGTTTGTGTCGGAGCTCTTTCAAACTTATTCTTAATACATCGTTTATTCTTGTTATATCTTAAGACTTGTGTTTTAAATTGTTATTCACCGAGGGTAAAACATATCCTTAAGTATATCCCATACCAAAAATCGTCCTTAAACGCACCGATAATTTATTTTTATCAAATCATTCGCTATTAGCCTCAGGCTGTTAACATTACCAGCCTGCTTACTGCTTAACACACTGTTCTCATTATTACATCACTAATGGCTAATGTTTCAGATGTGTTTGTACCTCTGAGTGCAGATGAGGAAACGTTCGCACTTCAGTCGGAACTGGAGGCTGTGGAGAAGCAGATCCAGGATCTACTAGAGAAGCAGACACGGCTGCGAGAACGTAAAACAGCGCTGGAAACATCCAGAGCTGCCGCTTGCAAATCCGCGGTAAGTTTTCATCGCGATTTTAATACTCCTTCCACTTCTACTCTGCGTGTTTCTCTGCACAGAGCCCAGGCTTCGAGAACACGGTCAGGACAAATGAACTTCACACCTCTGTAACCTCATAGAAACTAACAAAAACAATCCAAGGTTTTTATTTAGTACAGTTGCTAAACTAACAAATAAACAGACTTCACGTGACCTGGGTATTCCGCCGCACCTTGGTAGCTATGATTTCATGCATTTTGTTACGGATAAAATCGAAAACATATGAGACAAAATAGTAAAAACTCAACCTCCAAGTCTGTCCTATAAATTAGTACCAACCATCACCCCAAAAGAAAGGCTACAGTGTTTTTCACTTTTTGCTCGGATTCAGTTGGGGATGTCAAAAGTGGAAACCTTAAACGGCGTTATGAAGCTAGACAGACATTTTGAAGAAACTTACCCGCAGCAGTCCGAGGTAAGGACACAGAAAATATATTAGCTCAAAGCCCAGTAGGAGCGATCTACACGGGTCCTCCCTCACTCACTTACCGCCCAACAACGAGCATATGAATGTTCACTAAGAATGCAGTGGATCTTAGGAAAACATAACAAGCCCTTTACTGATGGGGAAATAGTAAAAAAGTGCATGGATGCTTCATGTGAAACACGTTTAGAAGGAAAATAAAGACATGAACTAAAAGAAAATAGAAAACAAAAGCCCCTTTCAGCTGCAACAGCCACAAGAAGAGCTGAAATGTTATCAGAGGATGATCAGTCTCAACTTGATGCTGCTATTTGTTAATCTCAGTTCAGCAGAAAACAACACTTTAGTTTTGTTTTAAAGTTGGTTATGTTGAAATGAATGTATGTTCAGTTCAGGTTTTGAGATTAGGGCATTTTGCACATTTTCCTTCATTATGTTGTTGTCAGACATTGTTATGCCGTCGCATAGATATAAAAAGACGTTGTTTAAAAGATGTTTATTTCTTTGGTATGCCAAAAACCATCAATTCATGTTTTTTTGTATTTAATTGTCCGGTCCTCGGCTGGTAAGGAGGGTTCGTTTACTGGACCTCAAGCGATTTTAGTTGAAGACTCCTGTGCTAGACCTAGGTGCTGCATTCGATACCATTGACCACAGCACACTCCTACATAGACTCGAAAATTATTGATAGCTTTGAAATGGTTTAAATCTTATTTATCCGACCGTTTTCAATTTGTAGCAATAAACAATGAGGTGTCAGTACGGTGTACCACAGGGCTAAGTCTTAGGGCCTCTGCTCTCCACATTATACATGCTACCTCAAGGAGATATAATAAAGTGACACAGAGTTAGTTTTCACTGTTATGCTGATGATACTCAACTTTATATTTCCTAGAAGCCTCATGAAACACAGCAGTTCCATCGAATAATGGAATGCATAGTCGATTTAAAAAACTGGATGAGTAACAACTTATTACTGAACTCGGACAAAACAGAAGTGTTACTTATTGGACCGAAAACTGCTATACGTAACAATCAAGAATACTGCTTAACTATTGACGGATGTTCCATAAAACCCTCGTCGTCAGCAAAGAATCTTGGCGTTCTATTCGATAGTAATCTGTCATTTGAGAGCCACTTCTCCAATTTCAAAATCAAGTGCAGGTGGTAGATCCTTTTCCTGTCTAGCGCCTAAACGTTTGGAATAGTCTTCCTGCACTGTCGGGAGGCAGACACACTCTGTCAGTTTAAATTTAGACTAAAGACGCATCTTTTTAATCTTGTATACACTACACTTCCATAATACAAGTCTTCTGAGGATTTAGGCTGCATTAGTTAGATCAACCGGAACCAAAAACACAACTGATGTACTTGTTGCATCAAAGAGTACAGAACAGTACTCTACTCTCAGCCAGTCTTGTCTCATTGTTCCAAGGTTACCACAGCGAGCAGGATGCAGTTCATGACCAGACCTGATGGTAGAGAAGAGAATGGAAAGCGGCGACCTGACAAGAGCTGAGATGATAGAGCTGGATAAAGAAGGACGCAGTCACTTGACACATCTTCCCCACAAAATTTCAAATGCTATTATATTATTAATGATAATCTTAAAACTATAATTTACCTTATTAGTAAGTTAATTTATTTTTATTTAGCCTTGTTGTGCAAACACTGTCGAGCTTGTGCAGAGGCAGCAGCTTTTGCCAGAGGGGAACTGGAATCCCCTGGTTGGGCCTGGGTTCTCCTGAGTTTTTTTTTTCTCGATTAGAGTTTTGGGTTCCTCGCAACCGTTTGCATACTGTTTTTTGCACTATTTGCCTGGCCGGGGGGCTGCTTTAGAATGTTAAAGTTTTACTTAATTAATATTGCATATAGGAATTTATAGTCTGTTATATTTGACCTGTGCTTCTCTCTCCTTTATCTTAAATGTGTGCTCTCACTGTGCGTGCGTGCGTGTGTGTGTGTGTGCGTGTCTGTGTGCGTGTCTGTATGTGTGCGTAATTGTCTGTGAATGTGTGTGTGTGTGTGTGTGTGCGTGCGCATCCGTGTGTCTGCGCGTCCGTGTGTGTGTGTCTATGTCTATGTGTGTTAGTACGTGTGCATATTGTTTGTGTGGAGTGTTTTGTATGTGGGTATGTATGTCACCTTTTTCTTGTTTTTACAGGTACAACTTTAATTGTTTTGCTTATAGTCAATATGTCTCATGTGCAGCTACTTTGTAACAATGAAAATTGTAAAAATCGCTATATAAATAAAGTTGAGTTGAGTTGAGTACATACATTAACAGTCTGTTTGCCGTCACTGGTATCTTGTATACTCGGACCCATTTCAATTAGTGTATGTTGTGTGTTTAAATATGTGAGTTTATATTATGTGAATGTGTTTATGCTCTAACGTGTAGCCTAGCATTAGCCTCTAACCGGCATGCTAGCTGGCTTTATTTTTATATAACGTTATCTGCTATTATTCATTCATTTTGATATCATGTGAATGACCACAATACACTCTTGTTAATTAAAAGTGTTTATTGGGTATTTCATTTTACATGTAGCAACAATATAATTTACCATTGTGTAGATGTCACGTTGGTTAACACAGATTCCTGCTTACATCATCCGAGCAAGTATCAAACTTTCGGGTTATGATGTACAGGGATTATCCCATTATTGTCCCGGAAAATGTAATTGTGTTGTTGTTTTGATTGTTGAATGTTTACTGGATGATATTGTGTATTGTTGTATTGTTATTCGTGTAATGTTTTAAGAGTTAAATGTTTATTGTTCAATGTATAAACTAGCAGTCTTACCTCTTAGAGATGGTATGTTCCGGGGGCGTGGCTTTCCCTTGAAATGGCGGGTAGTGCCACCTGAGAGTTAGTTATCTCCGAGTTCACTACGGAGACTCATCTGAGAGTGTGAACAGCATGGTAAGGGCGATTGCCTACATGGTCATTTACAGATGATAGTAACAGCTTTGGAATGTTTTACCGATTGGACTTGTAAATAGTGTTTTATATTTTTGTTAACATTTTTTGTTCCCTGTTTGCTGGGATTTATCACTGTCTGCCCTATTAAATTCACCTTAAAACCTGGAATTTATGTGTCATGGCGTTTTATGCCTCCGACCCTCGAGCAATCGCTCACAACACATGTTAAGAAACATGTATTTAATCCATATCCATGTTTTAGTACAGTCGTGGCAAAATTTTTGAGAATGACACAAATATTAAAAGTTTTTGTCAGATGTTACTATGGTATACTGAAGTATAATTACACGCATTTCATAAGTGTGCAAAGGCTTTTATTGACAATTAATTAAGTTTACGAAAGACTCAATATTTGCAGTGTTGACCCTTCTTTTTCCAAGACCTCTGCAATTCACCCGGGCATGCTGTCAATCAACTTCTGGGCCACATCTCTCACTGATGGCAGCCCATTCTTGCATAATCAATGCTTGGAGTTTGCCAGAATTTGTAGGGTTTTTTTTGCACCCTTTGAGGATTGACCACACAATTCTCAATGGGATTAAGGTCTGGGGAGTTTCCTGGCCATGGACCCAAAATGTTGATGTTTGGTCCCCGAGCTACTTAGTTATTACTTTTGCCTTATGGCAAGGTGCTCCATCATGCTGGAAAAGGCATTGTTCATCACCAAACTGTTTTGGTGGTTGGGAGAAGTTGCTCTCTGAGGATGTTTTTGTCCATTCTTTGTTATGGCTGTGTTCTTAGGCAAAATTGTGAGTGAGCCCACTCCCTTGTCTGAGAAGCTAGGCTGTTGGCATGACACAGGACTGATCGTAGGGCTCACCTTTTCTTCTCCTGGACAATCTTTTTTCCGGATGCCCCAAACAATCGGGAAAGGGATTCATCAGAGAAATGACTTTACCCCGAGTCCTCAGCAGTCCAATACCCTGTACCTTTTGCAGAATATCAGTCTGTCCCTGATGTTTTTCCTAGAGAAGAAGTGGCTTCTTTGCTGCCCTTCTTGACACCAGGCCATCCTCAAAAAGTCTTCACCTCACTGTGCGTGCAGATGCACTCACACCTGCCTGCTGCCATTCCTGAGCCCATGCTTGCACTGGTGGTGCCCCGATCTCAGCAGCTGAATCAACTGTAGAAGACATCCTGGCGCTTGCTGGACTTTCTTTGGGCAGCCCTGAAGCTTCTTCACAACAATTGAACCTCTCTCTTGAAGTTTCTGATGATCCGATAAATGGTTGATGTAGGTGCAATCTTACTAGCAGACAATAGCCTTGCCTGTGAATCCTTTTTGTGCAAACGCAATGATGACTGCACGTGTTTCCTTGCAGGTAACCATGGTTAACAGAGGAAAAACTATTCCGATTCACCCCAGTGAGTGGGCTCTGTTCGGTGTTAAATGGCACTCCATTTACTTGCCGTCAGACTTGACATTCGGGTGCAGGAGTAGTCCGCACTATATTTAATAGCCTATCGGAAGCGGTGTGCTGGATCCTGCTGAACGTCTGCAAGCTTCCATTCGTTTGAATTTGCTCGACGACTTTCTATTGGTCGAATTTTCCATCTAGCCAAACCCCTATCTTAAATTCGCTCAAACAAATTTTCAGCAAGTAGGAGTCCCTCTCTCAATGAGAAAACCCTCGGCCCATCAACTTCTCTCGAGTTCCTCGGTATTCTCCTCGACACAGAGAAAATGCAAGCTTCTCTCCCATACGAGAAGCTGAGAGAATCCGTTCTGTTATACATTCGATCTCCCCTTCGCACTCGGTTACTAAGCGTGAAATGCTCTCCCTGCTAGGCCACCTCAATTTCTGCCATGAGAATCATTCCCCAAGGTCAGCTTTCATTTCTCGCTTACTGATCTTGGCTCACTCGGTCGCTAACCTCTACGAATTACCGTGCAACTGGATGAAGGGTGCATGTCAGACTTGAATTTGGACCAGCCTTCTTAATAGTTGGAACGGTATATTCGTTTTTTTACAACGGTATTTCAGAATTGTCCCAGCTCTGGAGCTTTTCACCGACGCTGCCCCTTCTAAAGGCTTCGGGGCGTTTTTTCAAAGACAGTGGTTCACAGAGAAATGGCCAGAACAATTCCCTAGCCAAATTCCGCCTCAACCTCTTCCGCTCTCTGCGAGCTCTACCCCATTGCGGTTGCTAGTGTTCTCTGGGGCTCAGAGTGGTCTCGCAAAGTATCGATATTTTATGCGACAACGAAGCAGTCGTAGCTATAATTAACAAAGGCAGATCGTCATGTAAAGTAATCATGTCCTTAATGAGAAGGATTCTCTGGCAATCAGTCATCCACAGTTTTATTATTAAAGCCGAACACCTCTCCGCACAAGGTAACTCTAACTGCCATCGCTGATGACTCTCTCGTCTTCGGTGCAGGCATTCAAACGCCTCTGCCCATGCGGCCAATCCGGATCCAACAACATGCCCGAAAGTAACAGAAATCTTTCTAGATTAAATAAAATATCCCATACAATGAGCTGCTAAATTTCGACAGATACTACATGTCAATGGGTGTAACGTCCTTCCACTCTTAAAGCCTATAATTTCGGTCTGGTCGATGTTTCGGCTTTCTGTCTATCTTTTCAAATGTCTTTATTTCCGATACTAGTTACATCTGTCTGTCGCCTTTTTAACTTTCAATTACGAATCCCGCAATATTAAAATCAGTACTTTACGTAAATTCCTCGCTGTCATTCAATTTCATGCTAGGCTACACGACCCGATTATTCCAGTTTATTTTCCGATTCCATCGATTCTTTGTTGCTAAGAGGAATTTCCAAAATCTCTGTAAAACCCCTGATAAACGCCTCCCAATTACAATCCCTATATTAAAGAAATTAGTAGACTTCACACGTAACGTGTCTTCTCGTTTATATAAAAACTTTATTGGAAGCGCGTTTCTCACTGCTTTCTATGGTTTCATGCGGCCGGGGGAATTTACTACGGAATCTCTTANTGACCTCTTCCATGATTTTAGTCTCTTCTTAATTGTGTGTTTTCCCCTTTGTTACTTGTGAATCACAGTATGTCACTTCCTGTTTGCTGAGAGCGCGTGGTTTGTGTCGGAGCTCTTTCAAACTTATTCTTAATAAATCGTTTATTCTTGTTATATCTTAAGACTTGTTAAGATCTGTTAGGTGGTTGCCCTGCAGGCTACAAAAACTCCAACTGGTCCAAAACGCGGCAGCTCGAGTTCTTACACGTACAAAAAAGTATGAACACGTTAGCCCGGTTCTGTCAACCTTGCACTGGTTACCTATAAAGCATCGCGTTAACTTTAAAATCTTGCTTATTACCTATAAAGCCCTACATGGTTTAGCTCCTCAGTACTTGAATGAACTCCTTTTGTATTACAGTCCTTCACGTGCATTACGCTCTCAGGCGACCTGTCAGTTGGTAATACCTAGAATTTCAAAATCAAGTGCAGGTGGTAGATCCTTTTCCTATCTAGCGCCTAAACGTTGGAATAGTCTTCCATGCACTGTCTGGGAGGCAGACACACTCTGTCAGTTTAAATCTAGACTAAAGACGCATCTTTTTAATCTTGTATACACTACACTTCCATAATACAAGTCTTCTGAGGATTTAGGCTGCATTAGTTAGATCAACCGGAACCAAAAACACAACTGATGTACTTGTTGCATCAAAGAGTACAGAACAGTACTCTACTCTCAGCCAGTCTTGTCTCATTGTTCCAAGGTTACCACAGCGAGCAGGATGCAGTTCATGGCCAGACCTGACAAGAGCTGAGATGATAGAGCTGGATAAAGAAGGACGCAGTCACTTGACACATCTTCCCCACAAAATTTCAAATGCTATTATATTATTAATGATAATCTTAAAACTATAATTTACCTTATTAGTAAGTTAATTTATTTTTATTTAGCCTTGTTGTGCAAACACTGTCGAGCTTGTGCAGAGGCAGCAGCTTTTGCCAGAGGGGAACTGGAATCCCCTGGTTGGGCCTGGGTTCTCCTGAGTTTTTTTTTTCTCGATTAGAGTTTTGGGTTCCTCGCAACCGTTTGCATACTGTTTTTTGCACTATTTGCCTGGCCGGGGGGCTGCTTTAGAATGTTAAAGTTTTACTTAATTAATATTGCATATAGGAATTTATAGTCTGTTATATTTGACCTGTGCTTCTCTCTCCTTTATCTTAAATGTGTGCTCTCACTGTGCGTGCGTGCGTGTGTGTGTGTGTGCGTGTCTGTGTGCGTGTCTGTATGTGTGCGTAATTGTCTGTGAATGTGTGTGTGTGTGTGTGTGTGCGTGCGCATCCGTGTGTCTGCGCGTCCGTGTGTGTGTGTCTATGTCTATGTGTGTTAGTACGTGTGCATATTGTTTGTGTGGAGTGTTTTGTATGTGGGTATGTATGTCACCTTTTTCTTGTTTTTACAGGTACAACTTTAATTGTTTTGCTTATAGTCAATATGTCTCATGTGCAGCTACTTTGTAACAATGAAAATTGTAAAAATCGCTATATAAATAAAGTTGAGTTGAGTTGAGTACATACATTAACAGTCTGTTTGCCGTCACTGGTATCTTGTATACTCGGACCCATTTCAATTAGTGTATGTTGTGTGTTTAAATATGTGAGTTTATATTATGTGAATGTGTTTATGCTCTAACGTGTAGCCTAGCATTAGCCTCTAACCGGCATGCTAGCTGGCTTTATTTTTATATAACGTTATCTGCTATTATTCATTCATTTTGATATCATGTGAATGACCACAATACACTCTTGTTAATTAAAAGTGTTTATTGGGTATTTCATTTTACATGTAGCAACAATATAATTTACCATTGTGTAGATGTCACGTTGGTTAACACAGATTCCTGCTTACATCATCCGAGCAAGTATCAAACTTTCGGGTTATGATGTACAGGGATTATCCCATTATTGTCCCGGAAAATGTAATTGTGTTGTTGTTTTGATTGTTGAATGTTTACTGGATGATATTGTGTATTGTTGTATTGTTATTCGTGTAATGTTTTAAGAGTTAAATGTTTATTGTTCAATGTATAAACTAGCAGTCTTACCTCTTAGAGATGGTATGTTCCGGGGGCGTGGCTTTCCCTTGAAATGGCGGGTAGTGCCACCTGAGAGTTAGTTATCTCCGAGTTCACTACGGAGACTCATCTGAGAGTGTGAACAGCATGGTAAGGGCGATTGCCTACATGGTCATTTACAGATGATAGTAACAGCTTTGGAATGTTTTACCGATTGGACTTGTAAATATGTTTTATCCATTTTTTATGTTTAACATTTTTTTTGTTCTGTTTGCTGGGATTTATCACTGTCTGCCCATTAAATTCACCTTAAAACTGGAATTACTGTGTCATGGCCATTGTATGCCTCCGACCGCTCAAGCAATCGCTCACAAACATGTTAGAAACATGTATTTAATCCATATCCATGTTTTAGTACAGTCGTGGCCAAAAGTTTTGAGAATGACACAAATATTAAAAGTTTTTGTCAGATGTTACTATGGTATACTGACGTATAATTACAAGCATTTCATAAGTGTGAAAGGCTTTTATTGACAATTACATTAAGTTTACGAAAAGACTCAATATTTACAGTGTTGACCCTTCTTTTTCAAGACCTCTGCAATTCACCCGGGCATGCTGTCAAATAACTTCTGGGCCACATCTTCACTGATGGCAGCCCATTCTTGCATAATCAATGCTTGGAGTTTGCCAGAATTTGTAGGTTTTTGTTTGTCCACCCGCCTCTTGAGGATTGACCACACATTCTCAATGGGATTAAGGTCTGGGGAGTTTCCTGGCCATGGACCCAAAATGTTGATGTTTGGTCCCCGAGCCACTTAGTTATTACTTTTGCCTTATGGCAAGGTGCTCCATCATGCTGGAAAGGCATTGTTCATCACCAAACTGTTTTTGGGTGGTTGGGAGAAGTTGCTCTCTCAGGATGTTTTTGTGCCATTCTTTGTTCATGGCTGTGTTCTTAGGCAAAATTGTGAGTGAGCCCACTCCCTTGGCTGAGAAGCAGGCCGTTGGCATGACACAGGACTGATTGTAGGGCTCACCTTTTCTTCTCCGGACAATCTTTTTTCCGGATGCCCCAAACAATCGGAAAAGGGTTTCATCAGAGAAAATGACTTTACCCCGGTCCTCAGCAGTCCAATACCTGTACCTTTTGCAGAATATCAGTCTGTCCCTGATGTTTTTCCTAGAGAGAAGTGGCTTCTTTGCTGCCCTTCTTGACACCAGGCCATCCTCAAAAAGTCTTCACCTCACTGTGCGTGCAGATGCACTCACACCTGCCTGCTGCCATTCCTGAGCTCCACTGAGCTCCACTGGTGGTGCCCCGATCTCACAGCTGAATCAACTGTAGAAGACAATCCTGGCGCTTGCTGGACTTTCTTGGGCACCCTGAAGCTTTCTTCACAACAATTGAACCTCTCTCATTGAAGTTTCTGATGATCCGATAAATGGTTGATGTAGGTGCAATCTTACTAGCAGAAATAGCCTTGCCTGTGAATCCTTTTTGTGCAAAGCAATGATGACTGCACGTGTTTCTTGGCAGGTAACCATGGTTAACAGAGGAAAAACTATTCCGATTCACCCCAGTGAGTGGGCTCTGTTCGGTGTTAAATGGCACTCCAAGTTTTACTTCGCCGTCAGACTTGCATTCGGGTGCAGGAGTAGTCCGCACATATTTAATAGCCTATCGGAAGCGGTGTGCTGGATCCTGCTGAACGTCTGCAAGCTTCCATTCGTTTTGAATTTGCTCGACGACTTTCTATTGGTCGATTTTCCGTCTAGCCAAACCCCTATCTTAAATTCGCTCAAACAAATTTTCAGCTAAGTAGGAGTCCCTCTCTCAAATGAGAAAACCCTCGGCCCATCAACTTCTCTCGAGTTCCTCGGTATTCTCCTCGACACAGAGAAAATGCAAGCTTCTCTCCCATACGAGAAGCTCGAGAGAATCCGTTCCGTTATACATTCGATCTCCCCTTCGCACCCGGTTACTAAGAGTGAAATGCTCTCCCTGCTAGGCCACCTCAATTTCGCCATGAGAATCATTCCCCAAGGTCGAGCTTTCATTTCTCGCTTACTGATCTTGGCTCACTCGGTAGCTAACCTCTACAATTCCGTGCAACTGGATGAAGGGTGCATGTCAGACTTGAAGTTCTGGACCAGCCTTCTTAATAGTTGGAACGGTATATCGTTTTTTTACAACGATATTTCAGAATTGTCCGCAGCTCTGGAGCTTTTCACCGACGCTGCCCCTTCTAAAGGCTTCGGGGCGTTTTTTCAAAGACAGTGGTTCACAGAGAAATGGCCAGAACAATTCCCTAAGCCAAATTCCGCCTCAACCTCTTCCGCTCTCTTGAGAGCTCTACCCCATTGCGGTTGCTAGTGTTCTCTGGGGCTCAGAGTGGTCTCGCAAACGTATCGATATTTTATGCGACAACGAAGCAGTCGTAGCTATAATTAACAAAGGCAGATCGTCATGTAAAGTAATCATGTCCTTAATGAGAAGGATTCTCTGGCAATCAGTCATCCACAGTTTTATTATTAAAGCCGTACACAACCCCTCTCCGTACACAAGTAACTCTAACGCCATCGCTGATGTACTCTCTCGTCTTCAATGCAGGCATTCAAACGCCTCTGCCTATCGGCCAATCCGGATCCAACAACATGCCCGAAAGTAACAGAAATCTTTCTAGATTAAATAAAATTATCCCATACAATGAGCTGCTAAATTTCGCTAGATACTACATGTCAATGGGTGTAACGCCTTCCACTCTTAAAGCCTATAATTTGGTCTGGTCGATGTTTACGGCTTTTTGTCTATCTTTTCAAATGTCTTTATTTCCGATACTAGTTACATCTGTCTGTGCCTTTTTAACTTTCAATTACGAATCCCGCAATATTAAAATCAGTACTTTACGTAAATTCCTCGCTGTCATTCAATTTCATGCTAGGCTACACGACCCTGATTATCCCAGTTTATTTTCCGTTCCATCGATTCATTTGTTGCTAAGAGGAATTTCCAAAATCTCTGTTAAAACCCCCGATAAATGCCTCCCAATTACAATCCCTATATTAAAGAAATTAGTAGACTTCATACGTAACGGTGTCTTCTCCGTTTATATAAAAACTTTATTGGAAGCCGCGTTTCTCACTGCTTTCTATGGTTTCATGCGGCCGGGGGAATTTACTACGGAATCTCTTAGCTTTAACCCCCATAGAGACTTAGCTCTTACCGACCTCAAATTCTCACCTCGTTTCTTTACCATTTTTCTCAAACATTCTAAGACCGACTCTCTAGGCTCAGGCGCTTCGATTACGCTGTCTAGACTTAACGATAACTACTGCCCCTATAAGTCTATGGTTCAATATCTTAAAGCTCGACCCTGTACTCACAAACTCTCTCCTCTTTTTATATTACCTAACAGTTCTCAGATTTCTAAAGAATGGTTTAGATCTCATCTAGCCGCAATTCTAGAGAAATGTGGACTACCACCCCATAGGTATACAGGACACTCGTTTAGAATCGGTGCAGCTACAGCTGCAGCGGAATGTGGGATCCCAACTTCATCAATAAAGGTGCTGGGCAGATGGTCTTCTTCAGCGTTCGAATCTTACATAAGACCCGACTCGCAAACCATCCAGGACACTCAACAGACCATTTCTACACAAATCTAAGGTATGATTTTCATTTTTCATGCATCTACTGGTGGTGGTGACTCTTCACTCTGTACGCTGCGCACGTACACGACCTACGCGGTCTTTCTTCCCAGCCTATACGGCATATTTGTCTAGCCTACGCGGCTATCACCTCTGTACCTACGAGGTACTTTTTTGGGGCCCCTATCATCCAGTGACCTACGCGGTCTCTATTAGCCTACGCGGCTATCACCTCTGTACCTACGCAGTACTTTTGGGAGTTGATTACGCAGTGACCTACATGGTATTTTTCTAGCCTACACGGCTATCACCTCCATACCTACGCGGTACTTTTATGAGCCTAGTGTGCAGTGACCGACGCGGTCTCTTTCTAGCCTATGCGGCTATTTTCACCGGCACCCTATCACGGTACTCTTCCTCTGCCAATCAACACTATCTCATTCCTCATGCTATGCGTCATCCTAGCTATCGTCACGTAATGTACATCTTTCCCGTATATTACGTGCATAAATAACACTGTCTACTTTTCTCTTTATAACTCTAGGAATTATGAATGTCAAATCTACCGGTGGGTACCAATTTAGTCTCCTAAATCTTTGGGGGTTGGCTCCGCCCCTGCCTTCGTCTCAGGCAGGATCTGCAAGAATCCATAACCCTCGGATTCTAATACGGACGGGGCCCACGCCAAAGTCCTACATTTTATGTATCAATAAATGTTGTTCATTATATTCAATATGGTCTGCCTCTTGATTCTTTTCGAGTAGAAATGTAAGCTTAAGCGCAAGTTCTACCGGGAAGAATGAAATGTTACGTCATCATTCTACGTACGGTCCTAGCCAATTATCACTTAACCCTAGGAGTATATAAGTACGGTACTCACCCTCTTCTCATTCGCAGACATCGAAGTAAGCATTCAACCCCCCACACTCCCCACCACCACCAGGTCGGTCCCAGTCCAGCGTCCGGGGGTTGGCTCCGCCCCTGCCTTCGTCTCAGGCAGGATCTACAAGAATCCATAACCCTCGGATTCTAATACGGACGGGGCCCATGCCAAAGTCCTACATTTTATGTATCAATAAATGTTGTTCATTATATTCAATATTGTCTGCCTCTTGATTCTTTTCGAGAAGAACAATGATTTCCAGCACCACCCTCCTTTTAAAGCTTCCAGTCTGTTGTTCTAATTCAATCAGCATTACAGAGTGATCTCCAGCCTTGTCCTTGTCAACACTCTCACCTGTGTTAACCAGAGAATCACTGACATCATGTCAGCTGGTCTTTTTGTGGCAGGGTTGAAATGGAATGTACATGGTTTTTTTGTGGAATTAGTTCATTTTCATGGCAAATAGGTACTTCACAATAAAATTGTATTCATCTATCACTCTTCATAACATTCTGGAGTATATGCAATTCGTCATCATAAAAATGAGGCAGCAGACCTTGTGAAAATTAATATTTGTGTCATTCTAAAAACTTTTGGCCACGACTGTACAAGCACCTAGTCAATCATACTTTTTTATTTTAATGAGGATTAAGTGTCATTAATAAAACAATCTTTGATTTACTACATAAATGGATACAGGTAACATCTCACTCATAGTCCTGCTTGACCTTAGTGCTGCGTTCGAAACTGTAGACCATAAAATACTTCTAGATCGCTTACACAATTATACCGGTATTCAGGGACAGGCACTACAATGGTTCAGATCTTACTTATAAGACAGACATCAATTTGTCCATTTAAATGGGGAATCATCAAATCTAAAGCAAGTAAATTATGGATTACCTCAGGAATCGGTTTTAGGACCCTTGCTAATCTCCATATACATGCTGCCCCTTGGAAACATTATTAGAAAACATGGAATTAGCTTCCACTGTTATGCAGATGATACTCAGCTACATATCTCATCAAGACCAGATGATTCCTTCCAACTATCCAAATTGGCAGAGTGCATCGACGATATAAAGCATTGGATGACTTGTAATTTCCTTCTTTTAAATTATAATAAAACCGAAAAATTACTTATCGGACCAAAGACACGTCAGCAGAATATTTCGGATTGTAACCTGCAAATTGAAGGCTGCACTGTTACTCCAACAAATACAGTTAAAGACCTCGGCGTTATATTAGACAGCAACCTGTCATTTAAAAATCACATCTCAAATGTCACAAAAACAGCCTTCTTCCACCTTAGAAATTGGTGGCTCTGAAACGCAACTGACCATTTTTTTTATGTTAATTCGTTATAATGGGATATAGATTCCGTTAAAACGAGATGTTAATTCGTTATAACGAAATATTAATCCGTTAAAACGAGATATTAATTCGTTATAACGAAATATTAATCCGTTAAAACGAGATATTAATTCGTCATAACGAGATATTACAAGAAATTTTAATTTGTTAAAATGAGATATTACAGGAAATTTTAATTCCTTATAACGATATATTAATCCGTTAAAACGCGATACTAATCCGTTAAAACGAGATACTAATCCGTTAAAACGAAATACTAATCCGTTAAAACGAAATACTAATTTGTTAAAACGAAATACTAATCCGTAAAAACGAAATATTAATCCATTATAACGAAATACTAATCCGTTATAACGAAATAACATCTCTTTATGTGAACTCCTTGATACTGGAGTTTTGAGTTAGTGGCGTTTCATGACAGAAAACAATACGCTTTTACTTTGCTGCTGTGCTGACACAATAGAGGACAATTGTGTTAGATCTCTAGTCATTCATTTATGTTTCATGTAGTGTCTGTGCCACGTATAAACGCACAATGTGCTTGAAAAGACCGTTAAATGAGTCATATGCTTAAAAGCCGGTTATCCATACCTAGCGCGTTCTCAGATCACGCACCAGTGGTAGCCCATCGGACACTAGAGGGCAGTGTAATACAGGGGGAGCTCTCGAGCTGATGTTAAGTATCATCATAGTGCTCAAAATCCTAGAGGTTTATCTGAGAATTTGCATTCCTTCCAAGCTAAACTGTATTGAGGTTAAAGTTATGTATCTATAAATACGCTACAAACAACTGTAAACGGTTGTCATAAATTACCTATAATGGGTTATTCTTTTTTATTCGTTTTTATTTCATTGGATATTGATTCATTCTTTTCTAATGTGACGGGCAGTCTACCTATTCAGCAATTAATTTTGTGGACTACAAAACATCTATGGGAAGTACATTATGAAGCCGTCTGAAATAACAATACTGGCAATACCTAGACCACGCATAGATACAGAGCGCATTTAGGCCACGCCCACACCGAGGTGGAACAATCCAACCCTCTCCATTGAGGTACACCTTGTCACATGGCAGTTTAGCCAAATAACCTTGTCATATGGCCAAATAACATATCTTCAACATAGGCCTATACACGTTACATATTGTTATAATGTTGGATTAGGTTAAATTGTGTTGAATGTGTAGTTCTCTATGCACAAATGCATAGTAGCGTATTAGCCAATCACATGCTGTTACGTCACTGTACGGGGACAGGTTCAGTTTGTTGTGTTAGAGAGTGTGCTCGCAGGTTCCGGTGCGGATGGTTGAGAAGAATCCCATCAGCGCCGGGAAAGAGCATAACCCCGTTATTGTACACTTTATTTACTTTATATACCAGTAAAGAGAATGAAATGATCATCTGTGTTGTGTGCCTCTCTTCACGCCTCCACGAACACACAGAGAACACAAAAAGGGAGAGCATAACAAGTGGTGTCAGATGCTGAGCGCGATTACAAGTCATCGACAATTAGTGAGTGTGATGAACGGCTGGGCCAACCTTTATTATTCGATGGACATTATAATCACTGCATAACCTCGTTGTGAAGTAGTTGTGAAGAGTTAAAAACTGAGTTTGCTCATCGCATAAATATACGGAGTTATACGCCGATCAGAGTCTCCCCTCCCCCACCAGTGACTCGCGCGTTGGCAGTCTGCCAATCCTGCGTTGCTGTTGGCTGCCTGCCTGCCAAGTCTTACAGGCTACGGACATTACAGCCCTGCAAATCATCACAGCCTCTGTTACAGTATTGTTACATTTATCATACCCAATCTTTCAGTGAAATAAATAAATAATAATAATAATAATATATAAATAACGAGAGAGACAAAGTACTAATAAGAGCTGATTTGTGTTACAAAGTCAATATGAGTGAGCCGGAAGCCCAAGCTGGAGCATCGGCCGCTCCAGACACCCCTCCCTGGTTGCAGGCAGTGTTGTGCCAACAAAGTAAGCAGCTCCAACAGGCCATTTCACCTCTGCTCCAAAGACTTGATGCAACTGAAGCTAGTTTGTTGGCTCTCACGCAGCAGTCACAAGCAAACGTGATGTCCTCTGGTTCTCACCAACGTGAAGACATTTCCATGCTGTCATCTGCCCCCGACAGAACCCTTGTGACAGACAGAGATGACACACGGCCATCACATGCTGAACGTCTTTTTGCTGCGGAGCTTGCAGTTATTGACAGACGTGCCCGGAGCCCTTCTGCTTCAAACTCCTCCACATCTGGCCCAGATGTAAGACCCAGAAGTCGTGCACAAGGACCCAGCCATTTTAATGCCTCTTCCAATTTGGGCCCAGCCTTGCACACACCTACTGTTTCAGCACCAACCTATCACCTCACGGCCCCTCGTGGTAGAGATTCAGAGGGACCTAAAGCCAAGCTCGACACGTATGATGGTAAAGATGACTGGGACTCCTTCATCATTCCTTTTGAGCGCAGAGCTGCTATTTACAGATGGAGCACAGTGGAAAGAGTAGATAAACTCCATGAATGTCTACGGGGAGCTGCTGTCAGATATCTTTGCTCATTACCCGAACACGTACGTGAAGATTATTTTCTGCTGAAAGAGCAGCTGGCTTTCCGATTTGGCCAAAAAGAACCTCCAACCGCAGCACGTCGGAGACTCGGTGATCTGCGCCAGTCTAAGGAAACAATCTCAGAGTTCGCAGAAGAGGTTCAGAAACTGGTTGTTTTAGCTTATCCTGGAGTTGTCATCGACCTCAGGGATCAAATTGCTGCTGATGCTTTTCTTAAGGGACTGCGCAACCAGAAAGTGGCGTATGAGGTTATGAACCGTGATCCTGTGACGCTGGATGAGGCACTACGGTTAGTTTCATCTTATGAGCACAACTTCAAAGCCACACTTGGACG
>NW_026634129.1:85329-88111 GCF_024868665.1 Triplophysa rosa
TTTTTTTATGTTAATTCGTTATAATGGGATATAGATTCCGTTAAAACGAGATGTTAATTCGTTATAACGAAATATTAATCCGTTAAAACGAGATATTAATTCGTTATAACGAAATATTAATCCGTTAAAACGAGATATTAATTCGTCATAACGAGATATTACAAGAAATTTTAATTTGTTAAAATGAGATATTACAGGAAATTTTAATTCCTTATAACGATATATTAATCCGTTAAAACGCGATACTAATCCGTTAAAACGAGATACTAATCCGTTAAAACGAAATACTAATCCGTTAAAACGAAATACTAATTTGTTAAAACGAAATACTAATCCGTAAAAACGAAATATTAATCCATTATAACGAAATACTAATCCGTTATAACGAAATAACATCTCTTTATGTGAACTCCTTGATACTGGAGTTTTGAGTTAGTGGCGTTTCATGACAGAAAACAATACGCTTTTACTTTGCTGCTGTGCTGACACAATAGAGGACAATTGTGTTAGATCTCTAGTCATTCATTTATGTTTCATGTAGTGTCTGTGCCACGTATAAACGCACAATGTGCTTGAAAAGACCGTTAAATGAGTCATATGCTTAAAAGCCGGTTATCCATACCTAGCGCGTTCTCAGATCACGCACCAGTGGTAGCCCATCGGACACTAGAGGGCAGTGTAATACAGGGGGAGCTCTCGAGCTGATGTTAAGTATCATCATAGTGCTCAAAATCCTAGAGGTTTATCTGAGAATTTGCATTCCTTCCAAGCTAAACTGTATTGAGGTTAAAGTTATGTATCTATAAATACGCTACAAACAACTGTAAACGGTTGTCATAAATTACCTATAATGGGTTATTCTTTTTTATTCGTTTTTATTTCATTGGATATTGATTCATTCTTTTCTAATGTGACGGGCAGTCTACCTATTCAGCAATTAATTTTGTGGACTACAAAACATCTATGGGAAGTACATTATGAAGCCGTCTGAAATAACAATACTGGCAATACCTAGACCACGCATAGATACAGAGCGCATTTAGGCCACGCCCACACCGAGGTGGAACAATCCAACCCTCTCCATTGAGGTACACCTTGTCACATGGCAGTTTAGCCAAATAACCTTGTCATATGGCCAAATAACATATCTTCAACATAGGCCTATACACGTTACATATTGTTATAATGTTGGATTAGGTTAAATTGTGTTGAATGTGTAGTTCTCTATGCACAAATGCATAGTAGCGTATTAGCCAATCACATGCTGTTACGTCACTGTACGGGGACAGGTTCAGTTTGTTGTGTTAGAGAGTGTGCTCGCAGGTTCCGGTGCGGATGGTTGAGAAGAATCCCATCAGCGCCGGGAAAGAGCATAACCCCGTTATTGTACACTTTATTTACTTTATATACCAGTAAAGAGACTGAAATGATCATCTGTGTTGTGTGCCTCTCTTCACGCCTCCATGAACACACAGAGAACACAAAAAGGGAGAGCATAACAATATCTTAAATGTCAAAAGACGTGTTTTCACGTGACTTAAATTTGCTTTGCTTGAGAAAGAAATGTGAAGTTGTTTTGGAAGAATTTTTTTAATGCATGATATGTAGGCCTACTTGTATGTTTTATTTTATTTTAAACATATTGCATGAGATTTAGAAAGGCACCCTGCACAGCTGCACTTCCAATATGCGTTCCGTAGGGTTCCTACACTCTAAAAAGTCCTGGGTTATTTTTTCTACCCAAATGCTGGGTTGAGCCATTTGGGTCATTTTTGGGGGTTATTTTGTCAGTCCTGGGTAGTTTTTGTAGTTCTGTGTAACCCAAACGCTGGGTTATGCTCTGGGTCATTTTCGCTGAGAGTTGAATTAATGCACCCCTCCCCCACCCAGACGCATTAAACCAGCTCATTGGGTCAAATCAACACCGCAGCTCGAGCTGTCTGAATTCGAGGTGGAAGTTAAAAGCGATAGGCAGAAAAGCTGCATATTATTTCCTTTATTTAGTCACTAAATGTATTTTTAAGAGTTATTTAGACGAGAATGTATGTGTTTAAAGTTCAAATCTGTAGTCGGTTAATAAGATAGCGTCTGTTTAAAGTTCCAGTCAGTGAAATGTAACGGCAAGGTTGCGAATTGAAACCAACCGCTCACTCCACCCCTCCGGTTCGAAACATTAAGACGGCTGACAGAACATGGCGAATTTGTGCGAGGGGACCCCCGCGGTGTATGTAAATAGAAATAGCTCACCTCGCAAGTCCTTCTGAAATTCACCGCTGGCTCTGATATCTGTAACGTTAGCAGTTAAGCTAGTTTTTAAATAGTATTAATTCTGGGCATATGTCTAACGGTAAATATTTGGTTTCATAAATCTATTCTTTGTTTTTTTTGCAAATCGTTTTTGACTGAGGGCAAAGTTAAGTTTCATAACTTTATATTTTTTATTTAACTTTGTACCGCTGACTTTTGACTTTTTTTGCACATATGTTGCCTGAATCATTTGAAGTTTATGACTTGTGTGTAAATGTGTGTAATGTACTAAAAATAATTAGAAAAAATAAATCTAATACAATGTTGATCATTTGTTTATCATGTGATTTATTTAACTTTAAAATATTATTTTAAAAGGAATACAAAAAAAAAACATTTGAAAATATAACCCATTAATGAAATCAATTTAACCCAGTATTTTTGTAAGAAATAACCAATTTTTGGGTCGAAAAACGTCTTGGTTACAGATGTAACCTCGGTTCCCTGATGGAGGGAACGAGACGTTGTGTCGAAC
>NW_026634129.1:89497-112322 GCF_024868665.1 Triplophysa rosa
ATGGTTCCCACCTTGGCAACCCATGACCTCCCCAGGTGGACTCCCACCTTGCGGTTAACTCCTGCAGTCCGCACATTCTTCCCATGAGTTCTCCCCTGATGGTGAGACCATGTGGTGTCTCCACTAATTCCTCCCTACGGTAGGTAGTGGCCTCTGCAGCGTTTTTCCCCCGGGGGGAATAATGCTTACCCAGTGGCCCGTACGGTGCCGGGCGGCTTCTCGCCATTTAGAGAACTAGGCCTCCGCCCATGACGGCCGGTGACAGGGGCTTCCCAACTTTGTGTAAAGCTCTGGGTCCCCCTTCCTCTCCACTGGAGGGTAATAATTTCACGTTAGCGTGTTCGTCTGACTCGCCCAGGCCAGTCAACGTCGCTCCGCAGAGGATTGTGACGCGGCTCAGTGCTGTGGCGTTTTCCATAGGAACCCCATTCTGTCGGTTCGACACAACGTCGAGAGACCGACAGAAAGGGAACGTCTTGGTTACGGATGTAACCTCGGTTCCCTGATGGAGGGAACGAGACATTGTGTCCCTCATGCCACAACACTGGCCGCCCACCCCAGCGGTCGGGGGAGGATGCTTTAGGCTCCTCAGACCAAAGGTGAATGAATGAGCACGCCGGCTTCCCTCTTATACCCGGACATTCGGGGAGGAGCCCGGCATGCAAATTTCATTCGCCAATTTTCATTGGCCTTTTCTAAATACTCAGAAGATGATAGGTTCTCAAGACAAACCCCATTCTGTTGTTACACAAAGACTATAGAAATAACTACAGCATTATTATTACAACCAGCTTATTCTATTTCCTTCTCACACACATAATCATTTATTCATGCAGTGTGATAATTTACCGAAACCATGAGGCCTCCGCCATTAACAGACCATTAGATAATATAGAAAAACAAAACTTGAAAAGTCTACAAAAATATATTTAACAGCATCATTACTGACAATAACAGATTGATTTGTAATATACATTTTTAACAGAGATACTGGAAGAATTACATATAAATATATAATGTTGATCATACAATAATACATGATGTAAATGCGCATCAGTCTCCTGCGGCGCTTTAAACTGCACCTTGACGGTTGGCCTCACTCACCTCTTTCCACCCACTGCTCTAATCTGTCTCTAATAACTTTGTTTCAGGACTTCATGAGATGATTTTATTCATTGGTGGACAGAAAACACAAAGCGCCTTAACAAACTTAAATGTTCAGCGCAGTGTTATGTGTGTGCGTGCCGGCTGCGTCTGAGCTTAATTTTCTAAACAAGAACAAGTGAAATAAATAACATAAATATGATAACCGTATGTAGAGTCGAGTGTTAATTTTCATTTTGTACGTTGATAACGACAGCCTGCTTTATTAGCGGTTTTAGTTTCGCTTTGCGTGAAGTAAAATGTTCTCTCTCTCTCTTTCGTACCTGCTCACGGTTGCAACACATTCTCACTCACGACTCGTCACATATTTACGCTCGGTCAGCGCCCCACAGCGTCACTTTTGGACGCGCAGGGTACCCCTTTGGCGTCGTTTTTCGACGTGAAGGGCACGCGAATTTCACCGTCATTAAAAATGTACTGTATATTAGATATAATTTGCAATGATGATGTTTCGGGGTTTAATTTAAGTTTAATGGCCAGGATAATTGCATTTACATGACACCATTCAGACAGTTTGAGCAAGTCATGTTTGTTGAATGTTTAAAACAGCTTATTTATCGTAATATAAAACACATAATACAAGCAGTCACAATGTCGTTCAAAAATACAGATATTCCAAGGGTACCAACGCGAAACGATCAATCTGTATGAGGAACCGATGCGAAAGCGATCACCGTCCGCCGTAAATCTCAAATCCAGTGAAGAACGACGTTCCAAATTTGCCGCCAGAGGAAGTTACGTCAGCTTCGATGCCATTGGCTCTCCCGTGTCTCGTGTCCGATCGCGTCATTTCGTTGGCTTTGGACGTGAAACGGTATTGGCTCCCGCAACCGACTGCATTTAGCTGTTCCGGTTTATCTTTTGAATGAGAGCCTCAGCCGACTCCACGTATTCACGGACACGTGCGGCATCTTCATGTAAAGTTATCGTACGGCTTTGGTGCAAAAAGGTCTGCGAAACGAGTTGTTTGTTATATTTTGTAATGCTTTTGGTCAGTTTGTGCAATAAATACCCGTGACTGTACTTGTATTCGCGTGTTGTGTTTTATATGGCTGAGAAGGGGTTAGGGTGAGGTTAGGTGCTACAAAATATTAAAACCATAAATAATTATGAAATGCTAAGAATTGCACGCATCTCGGTCTGGAGCATTTAGAAAACAGCAACGCAGTTCCCTGTTCGTCGAAAAACAACGCCAAAGGGGTACCCTGCGCGTCCAAAAGTGACGCTGTGGGGCGCTGACCGAGCGTAAATATGTGACGAGTAGGGAGTGAGAACGGGTTGCGTTCTCAAGTACCGACATTTGGCACCGATTGATTTAATGTGAATCGATACTTGGTAGTACCGACGTAATTCGGTCGGTGCCCTTAAAAGTACCGAGTCCGGTACCCAACCCTAGCGTGCACGTGTGTTAAAGTAAAATAACGATGAATGCAAACACTTGGCTACTATCCTAAAATCAGGACAGCAGCGACAGCACCATGACAGTGTCATTGCGAAACACTTTAACTTTACCAGAAATAAACAGATGTTGAACTTATAAACAACACAACGCCGGTTTAGTTTCAGTTGCTTGCTGGAAAATATCCAGTTCATCCAATGATCTCTTTCTGTCCCATGTGTTCATGTTTTACTGATTGACAAACGATTCATCGCGGAGCAAGTCAGACCGTCCAGCTGCCTCAGTTCAAGTTCAACAGAACCGACAGACAACGACAACATTTCTAAAGCAGGCCTACTGNATCTATCTATCTATCTATCTATCTATCTATCTATCTATCTATCTATCTATCTATCTATCTATCTATCTATCTATCTATCTATCTATCTATCTATCGACCACTTACAAATTTTTTTGCATTTTAGAATAATAGTTAATTATTTTTATCATCCAGCTTCTTGGGGTGCTGTGAAGCTTTTTAAACAGTATTGAAGTAATTTCCATCTATGCTGGACTCTTGGCTGATTTTCATAATTTATTTGGTCCAAGTAATCCTTTTCAAAAATATTTTTTAATAAAAATGTTGTTTTCTGATGAAAGAAATTAACATGTTGGCACAAGTATATTTAGTCAACAAAAGTAATTTCAAACATTAAAACAGATTCAGATTAAAAGATTTTTAAGATCATGAGGAATATTTTTTACAAAATATTAAAAGGATATAATCTATATTCAAACTTGATTCTCACTTTCCATCTGTCTTACTGCTCGCTAGGCAGAAAAGCAGGCGAATATAACCGAATCTTAATTTTCACCAATTTAGCACACTGACACATCCAAAGGTTCATGCACACACCTTAAAACACACCATACTGTACACAAACACACTGCTCATCACATTTCTATTGGGAATCTAAATAAAAACGTGACATCCTACTTTTACCATCCAAAATAATTCACGATCCGACCATGAGGAATAACATTTCAGAGACGTGTCACTGTCATACAATCATGAAAAAGAAGTTGATAAAAAAAGTCAAAGCCTTCATGTCGTGATGTGATGGAAAACCAAGACATCAAGTGCAAACTCTGCTTTAAATGAGTAAATAATGCAGTGCCACAGGCGCCCGAGGGATCTTGGCGTTAACTGACTTACGGTCCACAATGAGACGCATCACGCAGCGAAATGGAACGGCTAAAGCAAACATAAAACATATTCAGCGTGGGGTTCGCTGCGATAATCCCACCGTACCAAACGATGATCGTTTTTGATGATAATCGGGATTGGAAATCTTCCTCTGCACTATAAAAATCCTGTTAGCATGCTTTGAACTGGAGATCAGCGAGAGATTTTAGATGCCCAAAATAGTGGGAAATCACTAACGGCGGTGAAAGTAGGGATTTGAAGGCTTTGAAGTGTATTTGTCGATGTCCGAATGGCTGTGGTTATGTTGGCTTAACGTGATGTGACAAGATCATACAGCGCTATGATTTCCACACTTCATAAGGTCATTTAGTTCATAACTGAGGGAACATCTAAACCAGAAAACAGATCAAAGCACTTTGCATCGGGTCTGTTGCCGTAATTAGAAATTCCCAAGAATTCAGTCCACTGAACTAAGAGCAGAAAGTGGCTTGAGGAGACGGAGCCCACATCCATTTGCCCATGAGCTCATATTGCACCGAGGCGGTCTAAGATGCTCTATTTTTGTATTTCTATCTAGTGAGACTTGAGAAACTCGCTATACCTTGTTCTCCTGTCACTAGCATAAGTAAGACATCTGCCATACAAGTAGCTGGGATTTAATTGTACCATCAGGTACAACACCTGGACAGAATTTACAAGCTCATAGCAGGAAGCAATGAATCGAGTGATTAAGTGATGTTGACAGAACTAATAAGATTCAGTTTGCGATGCTGCACTGTGCTTAGTTTAAATCGAACCAATTTCCCTTACGAGAACATCTCGCCAACAGGGTTTGGTTAGGATTAAACAAGCTGTACTCTATGAATAACAATAACAAAAGTTTGCAACACAAAAACAAGTTTTACGTCACCATGTTCTGAACTAGGGCTGTCAGGATATCTGATTTTTTACTTCACGGTCATCATGGTTGAAAGGAATCACAGTGGGGGTATTATCACTGTATTTAATTTGCTTTTTTAAAATAATGCTATTGAACAAATCCATCTTTAGCTGTTAGAGAGAGAGTTTGTAACCCTTGTAGCTCTTAAAGGAGCAATGTTGAGATTTTAGCGGCATCTAGTGGTGAGGTTGCAAATTGCAACCAATGGCTCACTTCACCCCTCACTTCATCCCTCCCTTTCGGAGACTACGGTGGCTGACACAGAACTAAGATGTTGTCACGTTTTCGCTTATTTGCCTAAGGAGATTTTACGTATTTACGAAACACGCTCTGAGAGCAGTTTGTCCATTTAGGGCTACTGTAGAAACAACATGGTGAATTCCATGCAAGGCGACCCACGGTGTATGTAGATAGAAATAGCTATTTCTAAGGTAGTAAAAACATAACGCTTCACTATATGTAAGGTCTTTATACACCTCTGAAGACATAGTTGTGTATATTGCATTTATGTCAACAGATCCTCCAAAATTACACACTGGACTTTTAAGGCAAAACTTTAAACGGGTGCTGAATTATTTACAAAATTTTCGTATGTGTTGAATAACACGATTAGGGTTGGGTACCGGACTCGGTACTCTTAAGGGCACCGACTGAATTTCGATGAGAACGCATCGGGTACTGCGCGTGAGCAGGTACGAGAGAGAGAGAGAGAGAGAGAGAGAGAGAGAGAGAGAGCAAGTTCTTGTTTAGAAAATTAAGCATACAATCGCGTTAAGGAAATGCGCGCTCAGACGCAGCCGGCACGCGCACACATAACACATTTAAGTTTGTTAAGGCGCTTTGTGTTTTCTGTCCACCAGTGAATAAAATCATCTCATGAAGTCCTGAAACAAAGTTATTAGTGACAGATTAGAGCAGTCGATGTTAAGAGGTGAGTGAGGCCAACCGTCAAGGTGCAGCTTAAACCTTGAACAGCGCCGCAGGAGACTGATGCACATTTACATTATGTATTATTGTATGATCAACATTATATATTTATATGTAATTCTTTCAGTATCTCTGTTAAAAATGTATATTACAAATCAATCTGTTATTTTCAGTAATGATGCTGTTAAAATTATTTTTGTAGACTTTTCAAGTTTTGTTTTTCTATATTATCTAATGGTCTGTTAATGGTGGAGACCTCATGGTTTAGGTAAATTATCACACTGCATGAATAAATGATTATGTGTGTGAGGAGGAAATAGAATAAGCTGGTTGTAATAATAATGCTGTAGTTATTTCTAGTCTTTGTGTAAAATTTCAACAAAATGTTTGAATTGAGAGGTTTGGGCTTTTTTTCACGGAAATAAAGTACCGAAAAAAGGTACCGTTTGGTACCGGCACCGAATTCCAGGTACTGTTTGGTACCGGTACCGGCTAAAAAGTGAACGGTACCCAACCCTAAACACGATATCAGTGATCCCGTTTTTAATATCACGGTTATTGTCAGTACCGGTATACTGTGACACCATTCTGAACATATATGCAATTTTGCCTGTGTATGTATTTTATGTGAGACCAGGTGTTTAAAATAAAGAGAAGCATGTTTGGACTGAGTCCACTCTCATCTTCATCACAGTCTCAGGACCATTCCTCACGGCCCACTGGGATGACCAGGTCGAATAAATCCATCAGAGGTGCACCGCGGCTCTGAGATCTATAAACCTGCACTGACAGGGTTATCACACTGCAGACGACAGACCCGGAGAGAACAGTTATAATGGACAGGGAGACAGGCAGGTTTCACAGGTTATAAATAAATAAATCTCTGTAAACGCAATCTGAATGTCAAAAGGGTCACAAAAGTGTGCTGGTGTTCATTAATGTAGACATACCTATATTTAAAACGTGCTACTTTAAAAATGGGATTAATAGATGGGAAAGATGCAAATATATACAGGTTCAGCTAAACACACATATTTGGGTTGCAAAACAGAAATTATTATACTGGGTATCATTTATCTCTAATATAAGACATTTTTTTCAACACTCGATTGTTTCCTTTATTTGCAAGAGGTCAAAACCACTGCAAGAACAACCAAAATAAAAAATATCAAAATGAACAATGACTTAAAGCGTATTATGCCGCAAGACATGTCAACTACCTGTATTTCTCCTGTAAAGCTGCTTTGGAACAATGCACATTTTGAAAAGCGCTACATAAATAAAATTGAATTCATCACACCAACCCACAACCCCTTCTGACCACACTACTGCATTTAGAAGACTATCCTAAATTCCCACGTCACACATCTATTACGAACATACATCTCAAGAGTTACTTTTGTTGAATAGTTAGCGAGGGGGGCGTGGTTTAGGGAGGTCTGCACCGGGAGAGAGAGCTGCAAGACCTGCAGTGAGTGAGTGGGTTAATTGCAAACAACAAACACCTGTGTCTTATTTCAGTAAGTGGTGTGGAGAGACTACATAAAGACCTGTCAAACATGAGCTGAGGAGAGAGGGACCGGCTGCTTGCTGGATACTGCGAACAAGGAATCGCACAGCTATTGTGTATACTGTGTATTGGACTGAGCGCTGAATGTGCGACCTTTTACGTTTGGATTAAGTGACTATTGTTTTGTGTGGAAATAAAAGACCAGTAAGCAGCATCGCCGACTTCGTCCTCTTCCTTCCTGTCTACTGACGTTGACTTTGTTACACTGGTGCCGAAACCCGGGAAGGAAGCAGGAGGGCCACTGCCAAAATGCAAGCTCCGTCGGGTACACCATTCGCGGGGTAATTTCATCACTCACGGTCTTCCACCGAGAGCAACACCATCTCATTACTGGATATGTGGATGGACCAGGAGCGTTGTTTCTAGCTTATTATCCAGGCGCAACAAGAGGACCGCGCAACATTCCAGAGCTGGATGGACCGGGAGGTTCACGCAGAAACCACCGCTCGACCGACCACCCCCAACCGACCACCTGCCGCTGAACAAAATGGGGCCACAGCATGACCCATACTGCTTTTCCACCGGAGCTGGTGCTGGTACTGGAGCCAGTTCTCGGCCGAGGATGACACCATTCAGAACCGGCTCGCGTTTCCACTGGCAGGGAGCAGAACCCTCTATGTCAATCCCAGTTCATATTTATTTCCATGTAAATTTATATTTAAACTGAGTAATATGAAATAGAATGATATAAAACACAACAGTGCTTCCTGTCATTTCCCTTTTTAAAATAGTCATATGTGATTTAGGCAACATATGCCTACTCTGATTATTCAACTGTTTTTTAATAAAACGTAATATGATATAAAACACAATCCCTTATTAGAACGTATAAGATGTTTGTTCAATACGTAATTTAAAAGCAAATAATTTAGTTTTTAGTCAAAACGATTTGACCAGGTACAAATAACAGATTTATAAGGCCGAAACTGACTGTTAGACATATGTCCAAAATGAATTATATATCATGTTTAACCGCTACAGATATCAGACATCAGAGCCAGCAGTGAGTTTCAGAAGGAATTGCCGAGATGAGGCTGCGTTCAGCAGGATACATGAGCGCCGAGCACTCGGTGGTTGCGTGGAGCTCACATCTCTGAAAACATCCAAGCTAATTTTTAAACAGACACCATCTTTATTAACCGACCACAGTTTTGGACTTTAAACGCATACTTTCTCACCTAAATAATTATTTAAAATACATTTAGTAACAAAATAACAATAATATTACGAACAATGTAAAACTTTATTGCTCTATTGACTTGGCTGCTCAATGGCGCCTTTCAAAACGCAGTAACCAGAGAAAGCTCCGCCTACTGACGACGTAGGTTTCCTAGTTCGAGACCAGCAAGGTTTTGGGGCCAGTTTGGAACCAGGATCTTGGCACTGGCCCAGGAATTTTTTGAGTGGAAAAGCGCAGCCCGGTTCCCAATTGGACTCCAGCAATGGCACCAGCCCCGATGGAAAAGCGGTATCAAAGATCTTCTTGGACCTGTTCGAGAAGGCAGTGGACGCCAGTAGGTGGCCCCGAGATCAGTGGGCGGTCCTCCAGATACCGCTATTGTGCGGGGAGGCACAAGCGGCTGCCCAACAACTGCCGGTGCAGAACCTCCTGGTCTCCATCATACAGCGGGTCGGCCGAACTCCAGAGCAACATCGCCAGCGGTTCCGTTCGCAGGACTGGAGCAGCTCATCACTCGCCTGCCCAGGAAGATGGCGGAGTGGGTCCAGTGCCACTGACTGACGTCTCTGGACTCAGCCATCCAACTGGCGGAGGATCAGATGGTGGTGTGCCCCGGGGTCAGCGAACCCCTTCCAGCAGTCTCTCTCTCCTCCTATGTTTTTTCCCTCTCTCTCTCTCTTCGCATAGTCCGGTCACTCTTCCCAGGTGTCGTCCTCCAGGCCCTCCTTGAGTGGGTACGGACAAGACTTCGTGGCCGGACCTAGGGCGCCTCCTCCGGTAGCAGATACCGCCTCAGCATCCCCACTCTCTCCACGTCACGCACTTAACCCCCTCCCCACCTCCAGGGCGACGGGGAGGTCTGGGCCAGCCTGTTGGTGTTGCGGGGTGCTGGACCATTTTATGGACAGGTGCCCGGTGATGGAGGTAGAAACAATGATCCGGGTCCCGGATGCCCCACAGGCTTCCTCAGGTCAGGCTAGCACGTACCAAATACCTGTGAGTATTAAGGGGGGTACATATCAGGCCTTTGTAGACTCGGGTTGTGATCAACCTCTATCCACCAAAGCCTGATTCGGCCCGAGGAATTGGATACAAGCCGCATGGTTCGGGTACGGTATGTGCACGGGGACGTGAAATACCCAGTAATGTCCGCGCTTATACAATTTAGGGGACAAAAGCATAGAGTAGAGGTGGCGGTTAATCCGCACATCCGACATCCGCTGATCTTGGGAACAAATTGGCCGGCTTTTTCTGAATTATTGGGGTATCTATGTGCAGATGTCTCTTAGGATAAGAAAAAGCAGGGAAAGGGGGCACCCGTGCAGGTGGGAGAGACTGAACTGGGGCCTCCGAGTGCTGAACCAGGAGAACAGAGTGGGATCGAGAGGCTAAACCCCTGGAACAGACGCAGGATGAGACGCTCAAAAACACGTTCGAGCAGGTCCGTTGTATCGACGGACAGCCTCTCCAACCTGACCAGCCACTTTCCTATCCTAATTTTGCGATCGTAAAAGACAGATTGTATGGAGTAACCCAAGATGCTCAAACAAAGGAGGATACAACCCAATTATTAGTTCCAAAGAGCCGTCGGGAAATGCTATTTCAGGCGGCTCATTGTAATCTCAAGGCGGGACATTTGGGTCAAACGACAACCCTAAATTGTCTCATGACCCGATTCTTTTGGGTTTTCCCCCTTCAAGCTTCTCTATGGACGTCAGCCCCGAGGGGTTTTAGACGTCCTAAGAGAAACTTGGGAGGACGTACCTTCTCAAAGTAAAAACAAAATTCAGTATGTCCTGGACCTGAGAACAAAACTTCACAATTTGGGGCGGCTGTCTATGGAGAATTTGTTACAGGCCCAGGATAAACAAAGCCGGCTATACAACAGGGGAACCAAGCTGCGAAAATTTGCACCGGGAGATAAAGTGCTTGTATTACTCTCAACTTCGAGTTCTAAATTGCTTGTGAAGTGGCAAACCGGAGATCAAACCGGAGATCAAACCGGAGATCTCGATTATGAGGTGGTACGAACAGATAGGGGAGGGGCACGTCAAATTTACCACTGCAACCTCCTAAATAAAAGTGGAGCGAGGCGGAGTCAGTGTTGCTGGTGACGGCAGTGAGTGGAGAAGACAATCTCGGGCCAGAAGTGAATACCAAATCGCAATCGCTCGCTCTGGCCCCTGGGGAAGATCATCTCCCAGCTCACTGATGTAGCCAAGTTTGCAGGCAGAATTTGCGTACGTCTTCTCGCCCCTGCCTGGTCGAACACACCTCATTCAGCACCATATCGAGACTGCGCCAGGCGTAATAGTGCGCAGTCGGCCGTATCGTTTACCTGAACACAAGAAAAAAGTGGTTCCGACGGAATTAGAGGCGATGCTCGATATGGGGGTAATAGAAGAATCCAACAGTGACTGGGCGAGCCCGATAGTTTTAGTTCCTAAAACGGATTATCGCAAGGTAAATTCTGCGTCGAAATTTGACTCGTATCCAATGCCGAGGGTTGATGAATTGCTTGATCAACTGGGCGCAATTCATTCGCTTTTATTCGACACTGGACTTAAAGAAGGGATATTGGCAGCTCCCCTTATCACTGGTGTCCAAAGAAAAACAGCCTTCACCATGCCGTTCGGATTACACCAATTCGTTACACTTCCGTGCGGCATATTCCGCTGCCTACCTGGATGACATCATCATCTATAGCCATGACTGGCAGCGGCATATGGACCATGTGAGGGCTGTCCTGAGGGCGCTGAGGGTGGCCGGGCTCACGGCCAACCCGAAGAAGTGTGCAGTTGGGCGCGTGGACGTCAGGTATCTGGGCTTCCACTTGGGTCACGGACGGGTGCGTCCCCAAACTGACAAGACTGCAGCCGTTGCGACGTGTCCGAGACCTAAGACCAAAAAGGAGTTGAGACAGTTCCTGGGGCTGGCGGGATATTATAGGAGGTTGTGCCTAATTATTCGGCGCTCACCAGCCCACTGACTGATTTTCAGCCATTTAAGTTCCAGGCCGGGTGCACAGATGGTTGTGGCCGACTTTTCTCCAGAAATGGTGGGGGGACGGCAGGCCAGATGGCTCCCTGGCCTGAGTCGGGCGGTGGGGGTATGTGGCAAGGGGGGCATGGTTTAGCGAGGTCTGCACCGGGAGAGAGAGCTGCGAGAGGAGCGGTGAGTGAGTGGGTTAATTGCAAACGACAAACACCTGTGTCTTATTTCAGTAAGTGGCGTGTAGACATATGCCTGGTTAACCGAAAATATATATCACGTGATTTATGCACAACTTGTGAGTGAAGTACGGTAAAATGCTGCTGCATCCGAAAGCCAGAGGGTGCTCTCATGCAGAAACTCCAAATACGCACTGCAGAAGAAGACCATGACACACGTAGTAGTAGGAAATGCCTAAGGACATGTTTTTATCACCGATCCTCAAGCCTCCTCAGGTATTTTTATGATAATAAAGTATATTTATAATGATCATGTTTGACGGGTGTTGCTTTTTCAAATGCACATTATAAGCGACTCAAACTCGTACTGCTTTTAGATCAAGCAGCATTTCTACTGATCCCAGAGCCGTGCTTCACGGACAAGCTACGCACCAATAAAATAAACTATACCTTGCATTATCGCAGCCAGCTCGGTTTCAGCAGGATTTGGTGTAACCGTGGTTAACCGGGCACATGTCTAGTGGCATGGAGAGACTACATAAAGACCCGTCAAACGTGAGCTGAGGAGAGAGGGACCGGCTGCTTGCTGGATACTGCGAACAAGGAATCGCACAACTATTGTGTATACTGTGTATTGGACTGAGCGCTGAATGTGCGACCTTTTACGTTTGGATTAAGTGACTATTGTTTTGTGTGGAAATAAAAGACCAGTAAGCAGCATTGCCAACTTCGTCCTCTTCCTTCCTGTCTACTGACGTTGACTGTTACATTCACCCACCAGTTCACAAATCAAACATTGCTTCAGGAACTCTCATGAACGTGCAATGGAAAGATGACTTTCAGTACATATTGATTTACACACACTACTCCTCATACAAAGCGATCATATAGTATGGCTTTAGTGTACGAGTCAAAGCTTTAAGGAACGTGACAGCGCCATCCTCATTCAATTATTTTACATAAAAAAGCAAAGAATGTATGTACCTATNATCTAGGTTGAACACCACCTCCACAGAAAAATATCAACGACTACTTCTCTAGCCCCGCCCACTGGTTCGTGCATGACAGTACTGAAGTAACACAAGTTGCACGGAACCAGATAGAGCATGCAAGCAATAAACATGCCGTTAAAGATCGCAAAATATTGCGCAGTCAGTGCCCGGTTGTGAAAGAACACAGTCGCTGCTTAACCTTCCTTAGGATTCCGACATTAGTAATGCGTGGTTGAAGTTTATTTTTAAAGACGTTCCAGCTCACGTGGGTAAAACATTACCGCGAGACTAAAATGAAAAAGCAGTGCTGTTACGGCAATATTGGATCCGATAGGAATGGCGCAGCAATCTTATGCGAGTTAAACATATTTGTACTATGCGTCACTATTGCTTTGTTAGAGATTGCTTGATATGCCCTGGTAGCCCTATTCGCACGGGAATAGTATTACCTGGGGACCTCTAGTCATTTGTAATAATGGCAGAGGTTGTCTGTGATCTTAATCCCGTGCGAATCGGCCATGTCTGTAATTTGTAAAGTAAAAATTCCCCCACAAATTATCTACCATAGTTTGACGAACACCGAAGTCCTGTGATAATATCAGTCCCGTGCGAATCCGCATCTCTGTGATTTGGTGGGCTCATATATCATTTTTCAAGATTTTATCCACCGTTTGCGAATAATGGAGGCTGTGTTGAAGTGTTTTGTTATTATTTCGGGTGCTGGGTCATATCCGTATCTGCCAACACTGTCGTTTTGGCCGGGAGTCTCCCATTTGTTTATTTATCATGGAAACTCTCGTAACATTTGAGACCCGCGATCGCGGTGATCTTCTGTCCGGTTCTCGATCACGAGTCTCAAATGCTGACAGGTACGGTCATATATCATTAAACACCATACAACTATAGGCTACACAAACTATACGCAAAACTTTCCCGGAATGTAACACTTGCCGTCACATCCGGGAAATAAGTCTGTTACGTGCCTAACCAAATTCACAGCAGTTTGCGTAGTAAACTTAAGTTGGAGCCTTCTATCCAATCATAGCAGTGGGCGTTTACTTCCAAGTCTTTGATGCGGCCCGCCCATAAAAACCGATCGTTTCTCCAGCCGGCCTCAAAACCCGGGTAGAAAATAGCCTATTACTTATTGATTTTGATGTTTTCGAATGTAAAAACCACACAAACGTCATAAGTAGACCTCAGACAACAGCATAAAATAATAAAAATGGCCAGTTCAGCACACCTTTAAGAGCTACCGCTCTAAGCAGGTCTAATGCGCTTCCAATTTTCACAACTATTTGCATTCATTTAAGACTTTATTTAACTCGTTGAAGACTGTGCTTGCAAAAATACTAGACAAAATGTGCTTTCTGGCATAATATTGTGTGTTTTGTTCATTCAAGCACGAAAGAGAAGTTAATACTGGTGCGCTGTCTGACATATTCTGACGCAGCCATAGCACATGTGTATACCAGACGGGACCACTGTCACGTTGCGTTGAGCCGTGTTCCACAGCCAGAAGCTGTCAATCTATACTGGACGTGTCAATACAACCATTTCAGATCGCGCCTAAATAGTTTAAAGGCCTTTATATGATTAAGAGCGTGATTATATAATGTAACGCTAGATAATGTTGACAGAAAAAACGGTTGTTGCAAACTCTTTTGATGCAAAAGTTATGAGAGGGTTCTTTTTAAAACACAATTGTCGCATCCTTTTTATGGTTCTAGACGTCCACGTGTATGCAGAACCAACATCCAATCTGCTTAACCGTGAAATTCTCTCAAGTTTTGTTCGGAGCCAAAGAGCTGTTAAAGAGAAACCTGGCTCTTGAGAAAAGCACCTGAGACTTGGCTGAGTGGAAAGTTCATTTCTATTTATCTTATGTCACTTTTGTCATTCTCAGCTCTGACCACTTTGACAGGTTTCTTTTAAAACATCAGTTTTTTCGTCTGAGGCAAAAATAACTCACCTTTTGCTTCTCAAAAATGAAACTTCACAAATTGGAGCAAACCGGTAAGAGTGTTTCGGAAAAATGTTGGTATGCTGTCAAAACAGGGTTGATGCTTAACTAGGTTTTTTTTTAGCAAATCTGGTATACCGCATCAACATTTTGAAATCAAGCATATGTGTTAAATGTTGACAAAGTGTATAATTGGAACACTGGGCCTCCATTTGCCAAGCTGCTAAAATGAAGTTGTGTTATAGTGCTGACAGTGAACAAACTTGGTGTGTTTGCTCATTAATGTCTAAACCAAGTTAAATCCTTTAGTGAAAGTCGTACCAAAGGTTTCGCAAAACATATTGGGATGACGTTTTGTAACGGCAAGCTGTCGGATGAGCCAGGGGTCAAGCACCAGGCAGAACAAAACCGGCGCTCTGATCAACACCTACATGCTGTTTCTAAATTTGTGGTGATCTGAAAGAAAAATCTTAAATATAAAAAAATATATATATTCTTTCTCCAACAACATGGGGACAAGAGGGATACAGTTGTAATAGTCAGTATCAAAATTAAAGGGATACTCCACCCAAAAATGAAAATTCTGTCATTTACTCACCCTCAAGTTGTTCCAAACTTGTATATATTTTTTGTTCTGTTGAACACAAAATTACATTTTGAAGAATGTAGGAAAGCAAACAGTTCTTGGGCACTTTTGACTACCATTCTATTTTTTTACCATTCTAACCCCTACGATGGTAGTCAATGATGTCCCAGAAATGTCAGTTGCTAACATTCTTTCAAATATCTTTCTTTGTGTTCAGCAGAACAAAGAAATGTATGTAGGCTTGGAACAACTTGAGTATGAGTAATTCATGAGAGAATTTTCATTTATGAGTCGAGTATCCGTTAAAGCACAGAGGTAAAAACTAACTATTCAGACAGTTTTTACAGTAAGGTTGGAATGTAAGCATGATGTGTGAGTGAGTAAATGTTAAAGAAAAAGTCAATGTGCGTGAACCTGCGTGAAAATTCTAAGCAGGCACCAGAGTATTGCAGAACATGATCTGATTCAGAAAACTAAAAATACCTTTAATTATACTTGGTCTTTTGTTTTTCTGGTGTTAAAACCCCTTAAGCTATTACTATCTAATGGCTGGAATACACTGCAAGACTTTTAAAATCTTCAAAAAAATAAAAATAAACTAGACATACACGTGCAGACTTTTAGAAAGTTTCAGATAGAATCACACTAACTGATCAAATCTGCAGACTGGCACAGACTTTCTGCAACAAGTCCAGACTGAAAATCTGGGCAAAATCTGAGCAAAAGTCTTGTGGTGTATTTTAGCCTTTACCTGCTTATAACATTCCTCTGTTGTCTGATGTCGATTACAAAATGACACCGAAACAGTTTCAACAAATGAAATTTCCTAAATCACAATTAAGAAGCTCTCCTTGTTATTTGTAAACATTTACTAAGTAACTTATCAAAGTCTTTGAGTGCAGCTGTGACACGTCAGAGAGGACCTGGCCCTCCCGGCTGAGACTGGGTTTTCCCAAGTTCTTTTTCTCCATTTATTTACCATTGGAGTTTGGGTTCCTCGCCACAGGGCTGTGTTGCTTGCTCACCAGGAGACTGCTATTAGATTAGCTTAAAGGTTCGGTAAATTCCGTTAACATTGCTTTATTAGAATGATCTTACGTGTTCACCATGCACTGTAGCCTTCTGAGTTTGACCTTTTCTGTGTTTTCTGTTTTTCTTATTTTGTCCCGTAAAGCTGCTTTGGAACAATGCGCATTGTGAATTGAACTGAATTAAACAGCACGCCCCATTTTAAAATGTATTGTCCTGGATTTAATGTTAAATTTGACACACTTCAATGATTAAATTGACAGGAAAAGGGCTCTTTATGAAAAAAGTCTAAGCGCTAAAAGTCTGTAATGATTTTTAGAGCACACTGGGTGGTATAGTTTATCATTTGAATCATTTTATTTTAGAATAGGAACTATTGTAAAAAGTGACCTAAAATGACTCAAGTTATTTCCGAGGGGCAAAAACACTCTCTAAATATTCTCAATCTGGAATGCCAATGACAGGTCCCTTAAAAGGGACAGTTCTCCCAATAATGTAAACTCTCATAATTTATGTAACCTTCTTTTTCATTCCATTCAAACCTGTATGACTTTCTTTCTTCTGCAGAACACAAAAGAAGATATTTTTAAGGATGTTGGTAACCAAACAATACTGACCCCTATTGACTTTCATTGAATGGACACAAAACCACAGAGACATTTTTTTTAAATCATCTTTTGTGTTCCACAGAAGACAGAGTCATATAAAGGTTTTGAATGACATGGGGTGAATAAATGATTTATTAGGGGAACTGTCCCTTTAAATGAGACCCAGTCTTTTTACTTTAATTGGAGAATCCTGATCAAATGTAAAGACATGCCCTATGAGATAACTAGCCATATTTCCCTTGAGTTACTATTTCCTATAGCTCCCATTCACAGTCGCAATGTATGCAGCTCCACGGATGCTGCCCCGAAGCCCTGTTCTCCAAATCATTACCGTCGCAGGAGCCGCGAGCTCCACAAAGACGTGCGACACTTCAGCCGCAAGCTGGCTCTGACCCTAATGGCCGTCACAGTAAACCCGAACCTATTGATTGGTGTTCTCGCTGCGCGTGATAATTAAGTTTCTCTTCGTCTCCTTCCACGGCCGTAAGCTCATCTCATCGCGCATTAGGAGAGAGAGACCGGCCGCCTCCGTTGGGTCTATCAATGCCTTTTTGAACCCACGTTTAATAAGCGCATGCCAAAAGCTGCCGCCGCCAATACATTATCTACTGTTTAGTGTCAGACGGCGAGGAGATTCGGTAATAAGAGCCAAGCTGGAGTTTCATTACTTATTGAGCTTGTGCAGTTATCAGAGGGACTCATTAGACGGGCTGCAGACATATGCCACAACTCGCAGACGTCTGAAGTGTCATTTGTAAAAAACCCGAAGGAACGCCCCGGTGTCGACACCGTGTCATTTGTCTGTTTTTCTCGTCTCCATTTGTTTGGATGCGTCTATGTGTCGGGCCCTCTAATAAAGAAATAGTTCACCCAAAAAAGAAAACTCATCATTTGCTCACCCTCGTGTCATTCTGAACACGTACGACTCAGAACACAAAAGGAAAAGTCTGCGCCGGATGCACTTACATTAAATGGGACTGGAAGCACCGTAGACGTATCAAAAAAGTTTTCTTCAGGGTTTATGATGGCTGTATGATAGTTTTGTGAGGGAAGCAGACTGCAATGAACTCAGAAAATAGATCATTTATGAGCAAATCTTTCAGACTGGTTTTGCTGACCAGATGAACAGAGACGTGTAAAAAGAAAGCGCGACTTGAGGGTCATTCAAATAATTTGGTTGAGCTTTTCCTTTCATGTAATAGTTTGTGTTCTTGTATAGGTTCTTGTAATTTAATGAACACTCATGATGTCTCAAGAACCAATAAGATCTGCTTGTTTTGGTTTCACTATCACTAAATAAGATGAAAATATTAAGTTTTCTCAAAATATTAATTTTGCTTACTTTTATGATGGATGGATGTGCTTTGTAGTCCCATAGAAAGAAGATAACATTACTGCAATATAATATAAAATAGTATAGTATAATATAATGTATAATATAAAATAGTATATTTATAAAATATTTTCAAGTGAAGAAAGGTCATACACATCAAGGATAGCATACTGTAGGGGTGAGTCAATTATTTGAGAATTTTCATTTTTGTATGTACTATTCCTTTAAATCATGCTCTGGCACAGATGAATGCAGAAGGGCTTTGTTTGATGGCACAACACTTTTTAATGAAGGAACTTCTGATGATCAGATGATCAGAAGACATTGGCAGTGATCTGCGTTAGTGGTGTATAGCGGGAGGGCTTTTGACTGTTGGGTTTCTTGGTATTTGTATCCAGACTGGCTCCTATCTCAATGACAAAGTCTCCTCTGTGGCAGTAACAGGTGACCACGGTCAGTGGCCTCCTTTTAGTAAAGCCAGTTATAAAACAACAGTTTACTTAGACTTGTAAATATTAATAATAATATTAATAATAATAAACTGAAATTTTTTGAACTAAATGAAAATTTGCCTTAGCAATAAACTAAACGAAATCTAGGCTGAGGCACTAAAATTATTAACTGAAAATAAATTAAATGAAAATTAAAAGAAAACTGAAAATAATACTTTACTGTAAATACTTAACATACAATTGTAATTGTATGATTATAGGGATTTTACAGTTTTATTCAGATTATAGTGTTTTTGCAGATTTATACAGTTTGCTCAATGTTTGAAATGAACAGAGGAAAATAACTGTAAATTTCACCTGTCTGATCTAAAATTACACTGTAAACATCAATATCTTGGCAAATGACCATGGTATAAGCGGGATAATCCATAATTAGCCGTGCATCCGCTTTGTGTTGGGTGGTTCTTGGCCTCCAAGAATCCACGGCTAGCCGTGCATTAAAATCCTTTAATGCACGGCTAGCCGTGGATTATCCCATACATGTATTACAATTTTATACATTATAAATTAATTATACAAGCAGAATTCATTTATAGTTTATAATAACTATAATTCCTCAAACATTTTATTACAATCCCTTTATTCAACATAACATAAAAAGGTTGTCTTGGTACAAAAAGAAAAAAAAACACCATTGACAAGATTTTCCAACATTTATGGAAAATGGCCTTCCCATATTTCTTTTCTGTTATAGAGGGTTTCATCAGACACACACCTGGCCCGAAGTTAACCTCTGGTCTGTGTTTGGTTATAATATAACAATTTATTTTATATTTAATTTATATTATTATTAATTTATATTAATGTTTTATTGTATATTCATTATATTAAATTAACTAATTGCAAAGGTCTACAGAAGTAAAGTTTGGGCCGCGTAGCGTTATTTTACGTTGATGCCGCTGAAACCGTATATACAGTTATGGATAGAAGAAAACATTCTTGGGGCCATTAAAGTTTTGTCAAAAGTATCAAAAATGATGGTGCTTGACAGGCAACTATTTAAAAAAAAATGCTGGTCGGGGAAAGAGTTAATCTCTAAATGTAAGTCTTCCACATACAAACTGTTTCTGCTGAGAAACATTGTAGGTTGTCTCAGCAAAATCCCTCCCATACGATTTGTATTTCGTGGTGTTCTCAGCTGTCTATCCAATACGTCAATTAAAAATGAATGACTATTGACTGTTTGTCTCGTCTTTAATGCGGCGAAGCTACAATTTTGCTCTGCATAACTCAAGTATAAAAACTTTTTTATGGAAACCTTTGGCACAAACTCAGTTTTCTTACCGACACGTGTCTAATAGCGTCCGCGGGGACACAGGAACAGGAGCTCTTAGCCCTTGTAGTGCAGATCTAACTAGCCCAGAGACATCCGCTGGGCCGCACTTCATGCCTTCCTGTGGCTCCTCTAATAGGCTGTTTCAAAGACCAGCAAGACACCTTGTGAAAGCGAGTAAATTAATCCTCTGTGCCGCCGCGGCTCTCCTCTCCACCCGCCTCCTGAAGGGCAGGCGGGCGCACGCTACCTCTCGGCCATCGCTGGTGTCTGCCCTCTCTTTGGTGCTCGAAAGGTCTCAGATGTGTGACTTCAGAAAGCGCTTTCCCGCTTATCAGTCTCTTCCCACCGTCTCCTGCTGTATTGGCTCATTTGCATTTAGTTTTCATCTGTCATAATTGGAATCCCTCCGTACATCAAACGTAGCCAGACCCGGGGCTAGCCGCTTTTGTGGTCTCACATTACGATCGCGTGCCGCACGCGCCAAGGGTTATTTGTCTGACTATGAGGAATGTGCAGGTTTAATGACTTAGTCGGCACGCTCGGTATGCGTGGCGTTTGTGAAACATTTCCTAAGACAACAGAGGACGACGTCCGTGAACGCATTTTAGAAGCAGAGCCCCGCGAGCCAGCCTGAAGAGTGCCTTGTTTTCACAAAATATTCATCCTTCATCGAAAAGCGGGCATATCCGCCTCTCAATGAGACTTAATAAACTTTCTATTGAGACAAATGCCTGAAATCCGCCAGCGGCGCAGCTGGACGGCGATGGAGAGAATGCTAATTCCGACAGTCTTGGACGGGTTCCAGAAACCGGCGCGTGACATAAAAATGACGCGGCGACGCCACTTGTCACATCATTTTACCTCAACGTTATCCATCTCTTTCCCAATAAACATTAATCCGCGGCGGTTGTCTCTTATTGAATGAGTGAAGAAGCCGTTTTGCCAAAAGGACAGGCGCAGCGTGTGAGATGCGTGAAATGAGGTGCCTCACCCGTCGTTTCCCACAAGGCCCGGCTGTTCGCCATCCCTCAGTCTTGTCAGGTGCCGTCGTTTCAGCGTTGCGCTTTGTGTGAAATGACTTGTCAAGGTTGTAAATTTATTTGTTCTTATGCAGGTTGACTGTAATGTTGAAGATACAGGGATTTATTGCATTTTCCTCTTCTCGGGATCTTCCTGGCACCTGAGGCTGGATAACAGTATCGGCAAGAGGAAATGCAAATAAGGTCAACGTCCCTATCCGTTGAGAGATTATAGTCTGTTTGAGAGTATTCTTGTAGTGTTCATTTATAACTGTCTGCGAACCTGTGCTATAAGACAGATTTGTCATAGCAAGGTCGCGGAGGGAGAAAGGATAATTTTATGTTTATCATCACACTTGTCTTTTTCTCTGTCATTTTCTCCCCAAGGATGCATGTAGTATTAAGGCAGATTATCGGCTGTTTGCCTCTGAGGAAATTCACGTTGTCTTGCCGTGAAGGATTTGTCTACCCGTTTCATTTATATTCATTGTAAGAGGGGCCAGGGCTAACTATCACACTTTTTTTACTTAAAGGGACAGTTCACCCAAAAATGAAAATTCTGCCATGATTTACTCACCCTCTAGTTGTTCCAAACTTTAAAATTCCTTGTTCAGTTGAACACAAAGAAAGATATTTGGAGGAATGTTTGCAACTGAGAGTTCTCGGACATACCATAGTATAGTAACAACAATATGGTGTGTTTTTTTGTTGTTGTTCTGTTGAACACAAAAGAAGATATTTTGAGGAATTTTGGAAGTCAAACAGTTCTGGGGCACCTTTTAGTGCTTTTCAACTGCATGGTATGGCGCGGTACAGCTCACTTCCAAGTGTACTTTACCGATACCAAAATGTGACGTGTTTACACACAGATTACTGATTGGGCAGAGAAAATCATTAGCAACGTCATTGGTTTAGCAACAAATGAATATGCATTTTAATACGTAATTTTGGCATTTCGTTATATGCTTCGTGACAGTAAAATAGAGATTGAGACCCTTAACGCAATGCTAAATGCTACATTAGCTTACCCTCGGACGCCGTCGAGCAAACCAAATGATCGTTATCTGCTCTTTGCTGTAAGATTTCCCAAACTCTCTGGTATTTTAGCAGTATTTTGTTTTGCTGCCATCCGCCATCGATATGCTCCATTACTCCTGTGTTGTGCGAGTGTTTATGTCGCGTTCACAATGATGCTACGGCAGTAGAGGAGACGCAACCATGACCGTAAATGTATAATCCCCACCCATTTTGAAGCGGTACTAAACCGTATGTATGTATCATACATACAGCAAAGAACGAATTGCAAAAATTGCTGAAGCTGGAGACTTACATTTCCCTCACTAACTTTGAACATCAAGTTATCCGAGCAGCTTATTGATCGCTGCAGCTGTATATAGTCCATCGGAAATTAGCCCACCCAATCTATCCATATCATCCACATTTATTTATATATATATAATATAATATAATAACATATAATATAATATATACCTGTATATGTGACCCTGGACAACAAAACCAGTCTTAAGTAGCATGGGAACATTTTTAGTAATCGGCAAAAATACATGGTATGGGTAAAAATTTACGATTTTTCTTTTTGCCAAAAATCATTAGGATATTAAGTAAAGATCATGTTCCATGAAGATATTTTATAAATTTCCTACTGTATATGTATAAAAACTTTATTTTTGTGAGTGGATGGCCTGCTACAGTGCCTCAGATTAACAACTTCAAAGGCGATTTCCTCAATATTTTGATTTTTTTGCACCCTCAGATTCCAGCTTTGTAAATAGTTGTTGTTCCGCCAGATAGTGTCCTATCCTGACAAACCACATATCAATAGAAAGCTTATTTCTTCAGCTTTCAGATGATGTAAAAATCTCAATTTCGAAAAATTGACCCTTAAGATGGGTTTTGTCGTCCAGGGTCACATATATACTTATGTGTGTGTGTGTGTGTATTTTTTTTTAT
>NW_026634130.1:525-37518 GCF_024868665.1 Triplophysa rosa
AGTAACGAAGTATTTGTACTTCGTTACTTCCCATCTCTGCTTAATGCTTATTGGCTAAGAATGTCAGCTGGTAACATATTTGAAAATCTAAGAAGTCCACAAAGTTTTTATGTGTTTTATCTAAATGTAATAATAAAAAGTATTATAAAGAGATATTTTCAATAATAAGTAATTATGGCATGTGCTTTATTTTGTTTCATTTTAATTATTTCTTGTTCCTGTTATTATGTTTGTGTACATTTTGTATATTATAATTTTCCTACAACATTATTGTAACTAACCCCGCACGTCCGCTGACCACACCTCCTGCATTAACGCTCGTTCACCGTCCTTCCCCACTTTCCCCAGCCTTCTGATTACACCCTCACCTGCGCCTTGTTTATGGACTCCATATAACTCTCCCGTTTTGCCCCTGTTAGTGTTCAGTATGGTTGTCGTATCCCGCATGGTGTCCGTGTGAGTATCCTTATGCGTTTGGATTATTTACCCGAATCTATCTAACTGAGGAACTTTACTGGAACTTTTGGATTTTGGGGAGTTGTTCGTTTATGTATTATTTGGACATTTGGATTATTTTGGCGTTTACCTTTTTATGTTTGATTGTGACTTGTATTATCCTTATGGCATTCTATTAAACACTTGTGTTTTCCCTGAAATCCCTGTGGCGCTCTCTCTGATCCGCCCAGAAGCGTGACAATTATTACATGAAATAAATAAGACAATCCATCAAAACAAATGCTACATGCACACATACGGTAAGGGGCTGTTTTACCATTATGCTTCATCTTATTATTGACAGGGGGTCTGGTTTATGCCAGAAGTGCAGTAAACAAAAGTCACGGGTGCATTCTCAATTTTTCATTTATAAGTATTTGTTTCTATATATAAATTTTTGCTATACACACTGATGAAAATCTTCTGTGATCATTTACTCACCCTCAGGTTGGACCAAACCTTCATGAATTCAAATGAAGATATTTAGAACAATGTTAGCAACCAAACGGGTTTTGGACACTTTTGACTTGCATAGTAAGGAAAAATACTATGAAAGTAAATGGTGCCAGAAACCTGCTTGGTAACAAAAAATCTTGAATATCTTCCGTGGTTTTCAACAGAACAAAGTCATTGATGCCAGTTTGGAACAATCTGAGGGTTAGTAAATGATGGCAGAACTTTCTGGAACCTCCACATCTGGCTTCTGGAAGGGACGAGGAGATCCTGAGTGACCTGCCTCCCGTAGTCGTGATTACGATCCCTCAGGCAAGAGCCCCAGCCACTAGGCGACTGTACACCTATAAGTGGTGCCTCTTCTCGTCTTGGTGTTCTTCCCGCAGGGAAGACCCACAGAGCTGTGCGATCAGTGTCGTGGTCGCACACCATTGCTGCACATCACGATCTTGTGGCAGGTAAGTCTCTCAGTCAGCACGACCTGGTCATCAGATTCCTGAGGGACGCGAGGAGGATGAATCCTCACCGACCGCACTCCGTACCCTCTTGGGACCTTGATGTGGTGCTTGTGGGCCTAGGTATGGCCCCGTTGAGCCCCTAGGAGAAGTCGCTCCACCTCATTTCACGATGAAGACGGTTCTCCTAGTGGCGCTTGCTTCCATCAAGAGGGTAGGGGATCTGCATGCACTCTCTGTGTCCAACGAGTGCCTTGAGTTCGGGCCGGGTGACTCCCACGCGGTGCTGAGACCCCGGCCTGGCTAAGTGCACAACGTTCCCACCACTCCCTTCAGGGAACAGGTGGAAAACAAGCAGGAGCTCCCCTCCGGGGAGGAAGACCCAACCCATTCCGTGTTGTGTCCAGTATGTGCCCTGTGCCTCTAGTTGGACCGCACGCAGAGCTTCAGAAGCTCTGAGCAGCTCTTTGTCGGTTTTGGAGGACAGCAGAAGGGGAGAGCTGTCTCCAAACAGAGATTGGTGTACTGGATCGTGGACGCCATCACCTTGGCGTACCAATCCCAAGATCTCCCGTGCCCACTGGTAGTGAGGTAAGACTGATGGCCGGCTGGGCGTACACCTGCAAAGCGCCTTCTCCCCTTCATCAGTTGAGTCAGTGCGCTGTTCCAGCTTCCCTACTTCCTCCACTGGACGAAGTATAAGCATTCCATCCATCACTAAGCACTTCAAGCTTACGAGCCGGGCGGAGCGGCTAGTATTCCAGGCCCAGTATAGGTGAGTTTCCCTCACGAGGCGAACCCTTATACTTGAACTAGTGCTGCACACGTAGTGACTCCCCTCCTTGGGTAGACCCGTCTGACGTTTCCTCACTCTTGGTTCCCCTGTCAGTGAACCTGTGACCTCCCCTCGGTGGACTCCACCGCTTCTGTGCACCCCATTTGGGACACCGCACTACTACTCCCATGAGATCGCCCCACTGTTGAGACCATGTAGGTATTCCACGTTTATTCTCCCTATGGCAGATGTGGTCTCCTTAGTGTTCTCCCCTCAGGCGAGGGGGTAGCGCTTCCCAGTTTTCTTTACAGTGTCGGGTGGCTATCTCGCCCCTAGAGTAGCAAAGGCCACTGCCTGTACGGTCATTAGTAAAAGCCTCTCGTCGTGATTCACGCATTGATGTCTTACTACACCACTGGAAGGTTACGATTCGTGTTTGCGCTAACTTGTGACTCGCCCAGACCGGTCAGTGTCGCTCTGCTGGAACTCGTGATGCGGTGCAGCGCCGTGGCGTTTCGTATAGGAACCCCATTCTGTCGGTTCGACACAATGTCGAGAGACCAACAGAAAGGGAATGTCTTTGTTACGTACAGTATGTAACCTCAGTTCCCTGATGGAGGGAACGAGACGTTGTGTCCTTCATGCCACAATGCTTCGCCGTCCACTGCAGCGACCGGGAATGCCTCTCAGGTTCCTCAGCCCAAACGATAATGAATGGGCACGCCATCTTCCTTTTATACCTGTATGTATGGGGCGGAGACTGGCATGCCATGCCATTCGCAAACTTCATTAGCTTTTTAAAAGTACAATCAGAGCTGATAGGTTCTCAAGATCAAACCCCATTCGGTCGGTTCGACACAACGTCGAGAGACCGACAGAAAAGGAAAGACATTTTTTCACAGCCTTCTTTGCTCATATTTACCGAAGGTGCCAGTATTAGTGGAGGGCACTGTACATTCTTTGGCGAAGCAATCTTCCAAACAATGCCTAACAACGGCCCTATAGCTGACATAAAATTTTTGTAAACCAAGGCTTCTTTGGGCTTAATGCTTTTTTTCACTTGGAAATCTGTTTTTGGCAACACATAAAATGGGTCTAATGTTAACTTGTTGCATTTATTGTAGTCATGATCAGACATGGTAGTACAGCCACACAGCCCCTATGAAATAAGTTGATTCTTATTTCATAGAAAAATAAGAGGATTCCATTTTGGCATTTTTAAAATGATGTGTATATTTTAGCCCAACGCGTCACTTTTTCAACTAATAGTGTGAGAGTTACAATTTGCGAAAAAGCAGAGAAATTTTCCTCTGCCATCAACAGATACCTGAGCTTAAAGGCTGAAATGATTCTCAAAGTGAACAGTATGATGAAGAATGTGTACCTTAAATGCATGTTAAAAGCAGTAAAATCATCCATAGAATTCATAAATGTAGATGATAATATAAGGGATTTACATCAGCAGCTTATTAAACATTGTGATGGTTTTTTAAAGTTGTCATTTTTCATATCATGCTTTTAGACATGTTGCTCAATATGCATTTTTATTGAAGTCAACTAAAAAATATCCTGTTTTTACAAAGCATGCTTACTTTTCATATTACAATCAAATAGAAACATGTTTATTTTGCATACAAAGGTTTTTAATTTGCAGATGGAAACACTCAGTGGGGGAAGAATGGGATCTTTCCTCAGAGTTAAAACAGCAGTGTTAAGTTGATTAAAAAATGGACTCTGAAGCTGAATTAGTATTAGAAAGAACAACGATTCTCAGCATCAACCAAATATCTTCTTTAAGAATGAGAAAATGCTGATCTTTTAGATGCACATTGGATCTTCATCAACTTTTGAACTTGGCCTGTACCAGCTACAGATGCCGTCACTGTCCCTCAGACAGGCGTACTCCAGAGAGTCAGGAGAGTTGGTTTCCCACATACATTCTTTCTTAGATTGGGGACAACATGGACTTTCAAAACATGTAGAGATCTGTGGAGATGACAGTTTGAGGTGAGTTTGAGGTGACGGACAGTTTGACATTGACATGAGTTTTGTGTTTGACTAATGTTAAAGGAATAGTTGTCATCCTCATGTTGCTCCAAGAGATGCAAGTACAATTTAGAGACTGAAAGCTTCTAAATGATGATAGAAATGTTATCTTTAGGTGAACTTTCTGTTTTAATAAAGCAAAATGCACTCACTTTAATGGAGGCTTGCATGGCAGAGGTTGGCTAATTCTTGAAACTATGCCATTTTGGTAGAAAATTGTGAATACCAAAGTAAAATTTTGTAAGGTTTTGTATGCTGTATATCATTACCGTGCAGTCACAGCCCATCTTATATGTTTGTTTGAAGTTTTCTTGCTCCGTTAAGGAGAGAAGATCCCATTGCTTGACAAGGTCACACATCCCCACCTCGATTCCATATTTAAACCGGTGTCCTTTAAAAAAAAAAGAAAAAAGAAAGAAATTGGAAATGGGAAATTCGCTGTAAAGTTTTTATCTGTTTGACAAATTCAGCATTTGACAACTTTTGATATCATAAATTATGGATATCGAATGAGAAAAATTGAGGCTTGTGTTTTCCAATATAAATGTGGATCTAAAAATGCAGTTGTTTCATTTTGAAATAGAACTTGCAGCAGACTGACAGGTAAAGAGGGTGTTTTGCCAATGCTGTCAGAGAAGAATAGCAACTGAAGGGCAGAAGTGCATTTTCAGATTTTAATTAAAGATTATTAGGGCACATGAATTAAAAAAGAATGACCCACATGGATAAATAATTTATAATGAACACTGCGATTTTCAACTAGTTATGTTTTCAGAATGGCAAAAGTCGGCACTGGGCAGTTGCAAAAGCTGCAAGATGTTGTGGACTTGGGATATGGCTGCTGATTTTGTAAGTTTGCCTGCTTACAAAGAAATGAAGGGTCTATCATTTTTATGGTAAAGTAGATTTATTTTAACTGATAGAAACCGAATATCAACCAAAAAAATCAAAGGAATTTTTTTATAAAGTTATAAATTGATTTGCATTTCAATAAGTATTTGATCCCCTACCAACCAGCAAGAATTCTGGTTCCACAGATTGGTTATGTGCCTATATGGACCACAGATTAGTCCTGTCACTTTAAGAAAGTACTCCTAAATCAGCTTGTTATGTTTATAAAAGATGCCTGCCAACAGAATCTGTATCTTCCATTTCAACCTCTCCACCACCGTGGTCAAGACCAAATAGGTTTCAAAGGATGTCAGGGACAAGATTGTAGACCTGCACAAACCTTGATAGGCAACAGACAGAACCTTGGTGAGAAGGAGACAACTGTTGGTGCGATTATTTGGAAATAGAAGAACTACAAATAAACTATCCATTGCCCTTGGACTGGAGCTCCCTGCAAGATTTCCCCAATGGGGTAAAGATGATCATGAGAAAGGTTAAAGATCAGCCCAGAACTACACGGAAGAAGCTTTCAAGACAGTTGGGACCACAGTTAGCAAGCAAACCATTGGTAACACGCTATGCCACAATAGATTGAAATCCTGAAGCAACCGCAAGTAGGGCTGTAGTCAAGTCCACCGTTGTCGAGTCCAAGACAAGTCCACGTCCAAAGAGGTTCGAGTCCAAGTCAAGACCGAGTCCAAAGAGGTTCGAGTCCAAGTCAAGACCTTTCTGATAGTTGGTCACCAGGTTTGCATATGTGTCAGGATACATATATGTGCTGCGGACGAATCGTTCATTTGAACCGGTTCTTTATTTTAAGTGAACCGGTCGAACGTGTTCGCGTTTAGCGTCTCCCGTAAACACTTAATATTACCCACAAATTAATTCAGTTCTTCACTTTCTGGCATGCATGACAGTCCCAAGGACTTGAACCAATATACCGGAGTTATTTAGTTACACCAACAGCACACACTGAACTGAACTGCTGTGTGAAGAGAGAACTTATGAACACGCGCGGCTCTCGTTCTTGAGTCGAGAGTCGGCAACAGTTTTCAGATCACAAGAAGCATGCTCTATCAATGTTTTGTTTTGAAGGAGAAAAAATATACATATATTGCTGGACTCGGTCGAGACCGACTAGAACATTTGGCGAGTCCAATGAACAAGTCCGAGAAAAGTCCGAGTGCAAATACCAACTAGTCCAAGACAAGTCCGAGATCATAAAAAAACGTCTCGAGTCCCTTCTGCCCAAGAAGACCCGTCTGGCTCGTCTGAAGTTTGACAATGAACATCAAAATTATTCAGAAAAATGGCTTTGGAGAAAGTGCTGTGAGACCAAAATTGACTCCTGTTTTTTGAGGGAGAGAAAAGCTGACTTTGACCCCAAGAAAAAACATCCCTACAGAGAAGCACAGTGTTGGAAACATTATGCTTTAGGGCTTTTTCTCTGCTACGGCTACAGGATGACTTCACCGCATTGAGGGGCTGAGGGACGGGCCAGTATACCTTAATATCTTGGACGATAACCTCCTCCCCTTAACTAGATCACTGAAGATGGGTCGTGGATGTGGCTTTAACATGACAAAGACCCAAAACATATTGCCAAGACAACCAAAGAGTGGCTTAAGGAGAAGCACATTAAATGTCCTAGCCAGTCTCTAGACACTAGTCCTATAGAACCTCTGTGAAGGAGGCTAAAACTCCAATTTGCTGAGCGACAGCCAAGAACCCTTAAAGATTGACAGCGGAGTGGACTAAATGTATCCTGACACATGTGCAAACCTGGTGACCAACTATCAGAAATGTTTTACCTCTGAGCTTGCCAACAAGGTAAGTACAAAGTTATGTTTTGCTCGGGGATCAAATACTTATTTCACTGACTGAAATGCAAATAAATTTATAACCTTTATATAACACTTTTTCCCCTGATTTTTAAAAATATATTCTGTCTCTATCAGTTAAAATAAACCTACCATAAAAATGATAGACCCTTCATTTCTTTGTAAGCAGGCAAACTTACAAAATCAGCAGGGGATCAAATAATTATTTACCTCACTGTACATTCATATGCTTTGCCTCACAAGTCTAATAAATAAAATAATAGAACAAAAGAAAAAAAGAATTGACAGGTTTTTTATGGTAAATTTAGATTCAATGTGAGATGGCAGAGGTGTACCTGAAAGCACGTATCGCCCCTGATCCAGTGTGATGCCACACGAGGATGAATCCGTGTAGACGTATTGAATTTGGTTTGCATTGTTAGAACATTTCAATACCTGAAAGAGAAGTTTCATTATAATGCATACATTTTGTATTGGTAGTATTTTATGGTGAATATTCTGCAAAATTGAAATTTGTGATACTCTTTCTTTTTTCTTTTTCAAGATAGATATTCTGTAGATGAAAGACTAACATTATCGTCCATTAAATTGAATTGATTCTGATTCATTTGAGAAATGTGGATGATTGAAAGTGCAAGTAGATTAGCTCACCTTGATTGTTTTGATTTTATACCGAAATAAGTTGTTTTGATCCTTAACAGGAAGTCTGTTTCCGGTTACGTTAGCTAAAATCACTGATGGAAAATAAAGTGGCATAAATGTTAGAAATGCTGTTTGTATAAACATCCTGAACATGACTATTCAGCACTGTGGAATTTTCACACACTCACTAATATATTGTTAATATACAATATTTAATTATTATTGTCCCCTAACAACATTCAACAGTGGACATTGTTGTTTGTTTCTGAATCATAAACATTTCCAGCACATACTGTAAATAGTACTTTTACACTTGCTTGATTGGAAATGAAAAAATTGTATTAAAAATCGCTCATGGTTTTATATGACAAATCAACTGAAATACAGAGTTTCCTTCAGCTAAATGTGTTCTACAGTTTACAAAATTTATACAAAAATTATATTGGAAAAAATATTAGATTTGACGTACCCATTTCAGAAGAGCAGAATTGATGTTGAGGATGTTGTGGGAAACAGCGGCAGCTCTCTGCTGTCTGTATATTCAGCCCTACAGACAAGAAGATCAGCACAACACCCAACAGTGTGACGCCCATCATGTGCAGCAGAAGTCAAATGATACTTTCTAAGGATTAGGTCTGATTTACAGGCTGTGATAGACTGTCTCCTCTCTCGATGGAAGTGGATGCATTTTATAGTTCACATGTCTGAGGGAGGGATCTGCCCCTCCTACCAAACAAACCCCTCCCACATTCTTATGTGTTGATGAATTAGTCCTGCATATTAAAAGATAACATACTAGAATACAATTATGTACAGTGCCATGTGTTGTGAAGTATAAAACAGTCTGTAATTTATTGCAGTTTGGTGCATTTTTGATTCTTTGTTGAATAACATTAACATTAGTTAATTATATGGGAATATACCAGGAAAGTTAGAATCCTGTTTGTCTGGGACACTGGTGTGGGTGTGTGGGATTTTAAGTCAGGTGTGTGGAGTGAATTCCTTTCAACAGTGAGAATAATCTATTCTTTATTTTTAAATCAAATTGAATGTCACTGTAAAAAACAGTAATTTTACAAAAAAACTGAATTTTACAAAACCAATGCAAGTCAATGGGTACCAACATTTTTTTGCCATTAAAATTCTTCAAAATATCCTCTTTGTGTTCTGCAGGAGAAAGACAAACAAGTTTGAAATAACAAGAGGGTAAGTAAATTATTTTGATTTGTATTTGTTTAACTATCCATTTAATTTACTTTAGTAATGAATACGTTATAATTGATCTGTTAAGTACAATTTGCAGCTTTCTAAAAAAGTTAAATGTGTATACTAAAAATCCAATCTACTGTATTATAAACCTAAATAACCTCTAAATTAAAAATCTGTAAGCAGTTAATTGAAAAGTAGTTACGTGACCTATAAAACATTAAATCCTGCTCTGCAGGTCATTCTTTTCTGAATCATCATATCATGATTATGTTTTTTTCAGTGGCACTTCCTTCTCTCCATTGAGCACACACACCCGTCATACGCAGGTGTGTAAAGTACTTGAGTAATTATACTTTATATTCTGTATTATTTTTTATCTGTACTTTACTCTAGTAACATTTTAACTGAAAACATTTTTAAAGGAAAAATTTAATTTTACTCCCTACAATTTCATTTACGCTTGAAAAGCATTTTTGCAGGTCATTTTCTTACATTGCTCCTAACAAACCAAACATGTTGTGCTTATGCCATTTATTTATTAATATATGTTTAAACATACAATGTAATGAACCAAACACGTTAATTGTTCCTTGGGAATTCATGACTCGTCTCATCAATTACCACACGCAGCACCTTGATGAATGCGGTGTAGGAGGGTGTGAATTATGGTAAAGGTTTCGTAAGATTTGAAACACAAAGAATTTAGTCAGATCCAACAAGCCACGCCCACGGGTCAGACTCGAAACACCAAGGATTTAGTGAGAGCCATATCGTGTACATGAAGTCGGGCGCGGTAAGCACCCTAGCTCACTACACATTGGGACACTGATAACTTATTTTTCTGTGACGTAACAACTATTTCTTATCAACAACAGGCAGAACCGACATCTCTGACTTTAGTTTTTAAATATTTGTTAAAGTACATCATGAAAAACACTTAAATTACTTTGTTACATATCAGTACATAAATTTAATATTAATATTACATTTAAATGTTAAGCACACTGTGTTCACTGCAATACATAAAATAAGCGTTCTACTGTGCTTCATTTTGTTTAAGTTTGATCGTACGATTTTGGTTAGACAGCTTCAAAAATTGTGGCTTGATTTCCAGTAAGGGAACTGTCATGATTCTGCATCATGTCAGGTATTTCTTGGTCTTGTGGCAGAATCTTGGCAGGATCCCTTGTTTCATGTGGAGAGAGACAGTCTTGGATCTTTTGGACCGCCATACTCTCTCTCTCTCCAGGTCTAATCTCTGTTCCAGCCCTTTCGTCTCGTTATTGCTTGTTAATTAGTTCATGTCCCACACCTGTTCCCTCTTGATTTGCTCCCCTTTATATAGCCCTCATGTTTCACTGTCCTGTGTTCGGTTATTGTGTGTGTTTCATTCTCGTGCTTGTCTGTGGATATACCCCTGTGCCTTGTGCTGTGTTCGCTGCCATTTACTGTTACCCACGCTCGTGATCCTGTTTGTGATTATTCTGTCAAGTAAGTCTAGTTTAGTATTAGTTCTGTTGTAGACATACCAAGTGTTGTATAGTCTCTGTTAGTTTAGTGTAGTCAGTCTGTGTTCCTGTTTACTGTATTATTGTTTTACCTCCCCGTGGGTCCTTGTTTTGTGTTTTATTAATAAATCTCATTTGTTAACCCCTAATTCCCTGCTGCCTGCAATTGGGTTCTCTGCCGAGTGTTTCATGACAGGAACATATGCTGCATCCCAATTCTCCTACTTACACTATGCCCTTAAAGTACAGTATGTACTGTTTTTGTTATGGAAAGTATGTCCATTTTAGTGCGCAGCAAAACAAGATGCATCCATGTTCCCTAGACGAAGCTGTGGTTGTTAACAGTCACAATAATCAAAATACAGCCCTTCTTTGCATTTAAGTATGTATTTATTCATAATTTCATTTGTAATGTTTACTGTATACTTTTATTAATTAAGCGAAGCATCACTTATTTAATTTTATTAATGCAGTGTGGCGTCACTAAACTTGCAGTGAGTTTATTTATTAATTTTATTTAATGTTTATTATAAAATTTTCACCGAAAACAATAGACCATCCATGTACATTAACAATACTCATTTCAGCATACTATGATTTGGGAAATACTAATTCTAATTTTGAATACTCTTTAGGACAGATAGTTTGCGAATTGGGACGCAGCTAGTGAGAGCATCAATGTTCACTGGTTTTTGAGTTGCATTGTGGGAATTTTAAGGGAACAAAAGTTTTAGTGCACTGGAAGACATTTGCAAATGGGACAGCCCTTAAAATGGCAGACTCGCTGATCAGTGCCCGGACTACTGAACAAGAGGGCTGATTTCATAGTGCATAGGTCTTCAACCCTGTTCCTGGGGACCCAATGTCCTGCAATATTTGTTGTCCAACTGCTTCAGAATACCTGACTTGTAATTTTCAGGTGATCCTGAAGAGCTTGATTAGCTGGTTCGGGTGTGTTTGATTAGGGCTGGAGCTAAACCAGGGGTGCATTCCAGTCCAAATTGTTACACAGTGTCTATAAATCAACATTATTTCTGCAATTCTTCTAATACATTTTCTAAGTTTTTCTTAAACTGCAGAACACATTTACCTGAAGAGAACACTGTTTTTCAGTTGATTTGTCATGTATCTATAAAACCATGAGCAATTTCCAATACCATTTTTCATTTCTTATTACACTCTGAAAAATCAAGATGCTTTACGATGCCATAGAATAACTTTTTTTGTCTAAACGGTTCTGTAACTAGGAACCATTAACATCCGAAGAAACTTTCTGTCTTACAAAAGATTATTTGTTGCGAAAAAGAGGTTCTTCAGATTATCAAAAGGTAAGAAAGAGATGGTTCTTAAAGAACTTCTGACTGAATGGTTCTTTGTGGAACCAGAAATTATTATATCACATTCAATCATATAGAACAGTGGTCGGGAATATGGCTCGCGAGCGACAAGTTGCTCTTTTCAAAAATCATGTGGATCACCAGGTGTCTGACCCTTTACCAACATTTGATCGTTAAAAAAACATCATTATACACATATGAATATTTCAGGTTGTCCTGGACAATGCACGCATGCAGTGCTATGCGCAAGCGTCACGACACTAATCAACGGCAAACAACGTTTCTATGGAAATCTCGTTTCTGTCACGACTGGCATGGCGGAAGAACCCAAGTGCAGGCAAGGCGGTGGATAAGGGGTTAACAAATACTTTATTTTACAAGGAACAAACACTGAACAAAAGGGAATACCCACGAGGGGGTGTCTGACAGGATGAACTAAAATACAAAACTAGAAACAAAATACTTCCCTCGATGGGGCAAAAAGTAAACTAAACAAGGCACGACACAAAGTCACAAACAAGGCAAGGTAATTTAAATAACGAGACAAGGCAACAGGAACATGAGCATAACACGAGGCACAGGAAACTCACAGTACATGAAACACGGGACATAGACATAGTACAGGAAACTCAGGACGTAGACGTAGTACAAGAAACTCAAGACGTAACCATAGTACAACGAATCCGCACAAGACAGCAAACACACGGGCATTAAATAGGGAAACAGACAAAGGAAGATAACGAGTGGCAGGTGAGGAACATAAGACACAGCAGGAAAGCAATACAGGAAACGAGAGGGGCGGGGCCAATGACGAGACACGAGAAAGCACATGACATGTCAATGGTAAACAAACCATGACTTTCTCACACTAAACACAAGGGATCTGTCACGATCCTGCCACCAGACTAGAAAATCATGAACAAGGCAGGACCATGACAGAGCCCCCCCCCCCTTAATGAACACCCCCAGGTGTTCACCAAGGGACCGACTAACAAGACAAGACCGACTGGGACAGTGACAAGATGAAACAAAACATGGAGAACAATATCAAGGGTAAACAAAAATACACAATAAGCGGGTTGGGGTGATACAATAAAAATAACAAACATGGGAGGGGGGGTGGGAGCACACTGGAATACATGGGTGGCAGTTCAAATGGGTTGGGACAGGGGGGAACAGTCTTTGTCCCTGGGGGCGCTCGCATGGGTGGAGTCCCAGGAGACTTGGTTGCGGCCGACTTGGCTGTCGGCCGGACCCAGCTAGGGCCCGGGCAAACTGCCGGCTGAGACGCCGGCTGGAACACCGGCTGAGTCGCCGGCTGGAACGTCGGCTGGAACGTCGGTTGGAACACCGGCTGGAACGCAGGCTGGAACGTCGGCTGGAAGGCCGGCTAGAAGGCCCCCGAACTGGACATCGGACTCGCCACCAGGCTGGACACCGGACTAGGCACCGGACTGGACCCCGGCTGCACCGGGCTGGGCACAATACTGAGCACACGACTGGACACTGGACTGCATACCGGGCTGGACACCGGATTGGACACCAGACTGGACCCCGGCTGCACCGGGCTGGATCCCGGCCTGGACACTGAACTGGACGCCGGCTGCTGCACCTGCTGGGACGCCGGCTGGATCACAGGCTGGGACGCCGGCTTGGCAGGACGGCACACTGGACTGGATACCGGCTGCACCGGACTGGATTCCGGCTGCACCGGACTGGACACAAGACTGGTCACCGGCTGCACCGGACTGGACACAGGCTGCACCGGACTGGACGCCGGACTGGACACCGGACTGGACCCCGGCTGCACCGGGCTGGACACAATACTGGGCACACGACTGGATACCGGGCTGGATCCCGGACTGGACACCGGACTGGACACCAGCTGCACCGGGCTGGGCACAATACTGGTCACACGACTAAACACCGGCTGCTGCACTGGGGCGCCGGCTGCTGCAACGGCTGGATCGCCGGCTAGGATGGAGCCCGCGCTGCCCGCCGCTGCCTCTTCTTCTTCAGCCGAGCCAAGGCATAACGAGATAAAGCAACAGGAACATGAGCATAGCACGAAGCACAGGAAACTCACAGTACATGAGACACGGGACATAGACGTAGTACAAGAAAATCGGGACGTAGACGTAGTACAAGAAACTCAGGACGTAGACGTAGTACAAGAAACTCAAGACGTAACCATAGTACATCGAATCCGCACAAGACAGCAAACACTCGGGCATTAAATAGGGAAACAGACAAAGGAAGATAACGATGGGCAGGTGAGGAACAGGTAGGTGAGGAACATGAGACACGGCAGGAAAGCAATACGGGAGACGAGAGGGGCGGGGCCAATGACGAGACACGAGAAAGCACATGACCATTGAAAAGACGTCAGTTTGACACGTCCCGTCACGGTTGAAAATTTGTTTCCTAAAATGAAAGTTGAACGGACGTCTTTGACGTCACCTGGCCGTCATTTCCATTTCTTTTCTACTCGTCCCTGGATGTCCAAATTTGTCATCTTCTGGACGTGTATTATTAGATATGTTGCTGCTTAATTTAAGCGTATATATAAGCCTGCGTTTAACATAACAACACAACCATTGTGTAACATCGTGTAAGGCAAGTGTAACGGTTTCAGCACCACCGGCCACGCCCCCCCATGTCGTCACCGCCAGCTCGCTTCACCCGTTCCCTCTCCCCGGAGTTCTGAACTCAGTTTCCCAGCATGCACCGCACATCCACCATTTTTGATTAGTCCACACCTGCATCACATCATCAGGATTCTATTTAAGTTTGCACCTTTTTGTTCTTCCCTGTTCAGTCTTGTTGTCTTCACTGCAATTCTTTACCCCGATAAGTATACTTACCTGTTTTTGAAATACTTACCTGTTTTTGGATATTCCTGTTTTTGAAATAAACTCCTTTTTCTTATCTACCTCCGTGGTGTGCTCTCCGTCTACCAGAACCCTGACAGCAAGCAATTATGTCTTAAGGTTTACGTGTCTTAAATTGACATACTTTCTAAAAAAGTTCAAAATCGGTCCAGTCTGACCTGAACGTCTATACAACGTTTTAATCATGTGTACATCACAATCAATAACACATTATTTGTGGATTTAGGCAAAAAGAAGTGTTTTAATTTAGCACAGCATATTTTATAGTGAACATCACATTTTTAATTGTCTTCCATTTGTTAATCAGCTACTATTCAAACAAGAAAACAAAAATAGTAGAATTTCAATAGCAATGGAGTTTTACATTAATGTTAAGCAGCCATTAAACACAAAAATAACAAAAGTACAGTATTATAGTTAACACTTAAGTAACTACTTTAGTCTTTCCATTTTTTTTCAAAATGTTTACTCTCATTTTCTTGGTTCCCGACCACCAGCTCTTCCAGGAGTGTGAATCATGTTTTCCACCATTGATGTATGGAAGTCAGAGCTATGGCACTACCAATTATTTCCTAACAGTCTTGTATTACTGTTAAACAGCAATAAAACAAGTAAACAACAAAATACTGGATTATGGTTAACACATGTGTAAATGTTTTAGAGTCGGTGAAAGTTGATTATGGCTCATTTTTTATATCCACCACCCCCAGCGTGCTTCAGGTGTTCTGCCATTGCTGCATCTGTTGCATTTGGGCTACACCTGTTCAAAGCATCTGAGTGAGAGAAGAGAATATGAATATCAAAAAGTAGAAAAAAAATCAAAGGCAAAATTTGAGGTAAATGACATGAACTTGTTTTGAAAAAGTCTTGTGATCCTACGACTAAATTTAAAATACATATAAGATTGTATTTAACATGTATTAGAAGTTATTTTTCTCTAGAAAAATAAAAGTCTCTTATGTCAATAAAAGTTACTAATAACACTAGAATAAACTTTTTTTAAGGGTAGCAAAAGCACCTGAAGAGTACTGCATTCCATGCTGTTCGGATTGAAAGATAAACTTCAGCAAATAGCTGGCATTCTGGATCATGGCGAATCTACATAATCTATTAAGAGTCAATGTCCTGCAATTTTTGTTGTCAAACTTCTTCAGAATACCTGACTTGTAATTTTCAGGTGATCCTGAAGAGCTTGATTAGCTGGTTTGAGTGTGTTTGATTAGGGCTGGAGCTAAACCAGGGGTGCATTCAAGTCCAAATTGTTACACAGTGTCTATAAATCAACATTATTTCTGCAATTCTTCTAATACATTTTATAAGATTTTCTAAAACTGCAGAACACGTTTACCTGAAGGGAACACTGTTTTTCAGTTGATTTGTCATGTATCTATAAAACCATGAGCAATTTCCAATACCATTTTTCAATTCTTTTTACACTCTGAAAAATCAAGTTGCTTTACGATGCCATAGAATAACTTTTTTTTAATTGTCTAAACTGTTCCGTAACTACGAACCATTAACATCCGAAGAACCTTTCTGTTTTACAAAAGATTATTTCTGTCGGGACCACTGTCGTCAATTATTTAACGATAGCATATATTTAGTTTGGCAGAATGAAACTGTTCTGGGAAAACTCTCTGCCCGTCCATGCAGCCTTGCATGGACATAGCAGGAGCACAGCAATACATGTCCCCCCACCTGGGGAACCAGAACAGTTCCTGATGAATAAGAGGATTAAATTAAAAAATCCGAAGATACAGGCAGATAGGGAGGAGATGGGGATGGGGGTGTGTTTTAGGTGCAATACGATTAAGCAGCTGATAAGGAGCAAAGAAATGCAACTTAAATAGGATGCAGTCTGGTGTGTGTTGTATGAGTATTACGAATTTCACAAGTGTTACATGAGCGAGTTGTTAATGAGCTGAATGGGTTAATCTAGCAGTAAAGCTGGCAAGGGAAGCGTACACCCTACAACAAATTGCACCAGTGTTACATGAGCAAGTTGTTAACGGTTAAACTAGCAGTAGCTGACAGGGGAAGCATTCGCCCTGCAACGAATAGCACCAGAGTTACATGAGCAAGTGTTAACGAGCTGAAAGGGTTAAACGAGCAGTAAACTGGCAGGGGAAGCATACACCCTGCAACAATTAGCACCGGAGTTACATGAGCAAGTTGTTAAGGAGCCAAATGGGTGAAACGAGCAGTAAGTAACCCTAGTCCCACGTAGTCAGACTTTCATACTGAAGATTCTCAAAAGTGCACTATAGGTGCCCGGATGATGCACTCATTCAACGAAAATATGGAGTGTGGAACTCTGGACACATCACGCACTAACAGTCGCAGTTCGCTTATGTGGCAGAAGGGAGGCTGAGCTATCAGAACTGCTCGACAAGTTCTCCTACAGAGTGATTATTTTTTGCTAAGCTTGACTTCAGTCAGCATTAAATTGAAGCATAAAGTTACATTATTTGTACAATGTACAAATTGATTTCATTGACATGCATTGAGTTGTGAGATTGACATCATTTACCCACGTCTGGGAAACCACGCACACTTCCGGTTAGTATTCCATTGGGATGATACTATTCTTCATAAATGCATACACTATCAGCCCTTCTCGAAGTCCGGCCTTGGAGGAAATTCGATCCGGACCCGCCAAGTGCAGAACACGCATGCGGCATATGCGTGTACACCCACACACGCATACGCGCCACGCACACAAACCAGTGTAGGGGGCCGATCACGTAGAAAGTGTTTATTGCTGTTACGCGCCTTTTTTCAATTGTTTCAGTTGGCATAGAGCCTTTTGCGCATTGCTTATACACGCCAGGCGCCTCGCGTTTTTGCCGGCTTGCTGTTTTTAGTTTTCTTCAGGTAAAGAAATGTTGTCGGCACAGCCCCGCGAGCACGTTGTTTTGCTTTGCCGACGCAGCTCGTCTTTCTCTTGCTCTATCTGTGCGGCGACCGGCAGGAAACAGCAGCACATTCAACTGACCAAACAAAACGCAGTTTCCAAAACTGTCACTGTTACGGACTGCCTGGGCAAATGAACATGAACGTGGTTTGTCTGTAAATATTTGCATGTTTGTTGCACAGATGCCATTATGCTGCATGATTCACTAAAAGTTACACTGACGTACTATTTCATAAACTGAAAATATGCAAAGGAGAACGGATTTTTTCATTGTTGTATAAAAAAAGTAGTACTGTATGTACGTCTCATCTGTAGGTCGCTTTGGATAAAAGCGTCTGCTAAATGACTAAATGTAAATGTATGTAACAGTTAAGATAGTAAACGCAAGTACGACTAGACGCCATGAATATGATGATTAACATATGAAGAGTTGATTTGCTTAAAATAAAAAGCAAGCAAAAGCAAAAAACTTGTTTATAAGATGTTCAAAAACAATGTTTTTCACTGGGCATTCGAATTAATATCGATGAAACTGCAATTCGGACCTTGAATGTAAAATTTGAGAACCCCTGCATAGTTTAAGTGCATAGCATGTCATTTGGGAAATTGGGAACACAGGTCTGGGAACTTGCTTCTTTGGCCGAGGCCCGCTCAAGAGGCCATATTACTGACAGGTAAAGAACCCAATCACGTTTCGTTTTGTGCCACGTCATGTTTAGAGGCGTGGAAAGTCCCCGCAGTATAAGACCGGTGTACATTCATATACGTGTCAAAGATAACCAGCAACAACGATTATAGTTTATGCAATTAACCTAGAGTCATTTTACGAATTAAGCGTTTAGTCGATTGTGATGAGTTCCTATTGCAACCTTTTAAAACCTTCTTAGATCAGACGGCTCGTGTTGTTCCCAGGCGGACCGTTAAAAATGCGATGCTCACGTCTCCCGGAAATCCTGTAAAATTCAGCCAATCGGATGACGATTTTGAACGTTCCGAAGTGTTCCCAAGAAAGTGTGCCTTGCATCAGATGTTTAGCCAACCATCTGTGAGGCTGTGCACATCCTGCAACAAAAGGAACTAGAGTGTTATGAGCAAATTGATAACGAGACGAATGGGTAAACTAGCAGTTAAGCTGGCAGGGGAAGCGTACACCCTGCAACAAATAGCACCAGAGATGAATGAGCAAGTGTTAACAAGCAGATAATACATTGTGACTGCATTGTATTATGTACAATTTGGCTATGTAGCTTACCCCTACATCAGCTCTCACTATCATGATCGCATACGGTTAAAGGACTTACCTACTATGCTTGCAGAAGGTGTCGTGGCGAAAAGTCGGTCAGCCAATGTTGAAAGAATTCACGAAGACCAGAGAGCCAGGTTTCCAGAGGTTTCAATCTTTATTTGCTCGAGCAAGCAAAGTGAGACACACAGAGTTCATCTGTAGATGCCCAACGAATACATGTCTGACTCCATCTTTTATACATTGTTCTCAAGTTGTTATCACAGTTCAAACCAATCATGTTTTACCTGACCTCATCTTCTACCAACCAGTTTTTACATGACATCACTTATTTTTATTAGTCCATCCCCTTATGCCTCGTTACAGTTATATTTCATCCTGCACTTGCTACAGTTATATTTCCGGCCTACATATTAAGATCTCCGGCCTACCATATTAAGATCTCCGGCCTACCATATTAAGATTTAATTGTAGGGAGCGCTCTCAATAACACATACGTATATCATGTGCTCTTTATCTTGACACCTTTCCGGGGGCTTTCGGACGTCTCAATAACACATACGTATATCATGTGCAATAACACATACGTATATCATGTGCAATAACACATACGTATATCATGTGCTCTTTATCTTGACACCTTCCGGGGGCTTTCGGACGATACATATTTAACCTTGGTTTTATTAAAAATGAACTCATGGTTTAGTGTGATAATGATAAACAACCCAGCGTTCTTAATTAAACTTCTCTACAAAAGTGTGTGTGGTGTACGTGCAGTTCCTGTCATAGTTTGATAAGATATTTGGTGTGTACGCAGGTGTTCAAGTGTTCAAACTCATACATGAGGCCCATAGCCCTTGTTACAATCAGAGAAGTATATGAACTCTATAACTTCCTTTAAATGTATTCTTTATATAAGAAAGCTATTTTATATAAGAAAACTCAGTAATATATTTAGAATATAAGAAAAGTCAATAATATGTCTAGAAAAACCACCACAAGGATCACACGATTTACCTGTACACACTTTTAAATTGTATACTCTCGACATCCATGAACTCGGCAAGAACTCCCTCGTATGCGTCCTCGTATATTAAATGTACGGTGTGGGAAATGTATCCCGCTTACTTCTCAGTGTGATAAATGAGGTACGGTTTATGTGACTGCTTGAAATGACTCGCGGAATTTTTAGAACAGAGCAGAGCGCAAACAGCAAGCATTGATGAGAACGCGGATAATGAGAGTGTCATCTAAAGTTCACTATGGTGGATTCGCAGGTACGCGTATCGCGATTGTCTATGTTCATTTTCAAAGGGAAAACACGCGGTAAGCGGCAAAACTGCGAGGCAATTTCGTTGGCGCAGCGGATGCGAATTCCACCGCTCATGTGAATAAGCGAAACACTGTTGTGACTTATTCTGCAAATGTGCAATTACAATAATCCAGAGTGTGTACTTCACTGCGGTCAAGCCAGCCGCGGTTTGAAAATACACGGTCAAGCCAGCCGCTGTTTAGGTTCAGATGCGCGCTTATTGAGTGGTTTACGGTACATTACGGGAACACCGCTTGTAAAGCTTTATTTAAATGTAGATGATCCGCGTCTCTTGTCAATAACATATTTCTTGTTTTACGTTTAGAATATCTCGTTTTTGTCGTAATTTATGCAGGTTTTTTTCTCCGAATGTTTGCATTATGATTGCTGTAACGTTATATTGTGAAACCAATGTCTCTGTCTGTATCTTAAATATGTATTATTTTAATGCCTTCTAGACCTTTGTCCTGCTAATAAAACTGTTTATGCAGTTTGCAATTACAGTACCCATGGATTTGAACAGATTTAATTACAGTATGTTTTTTGAAAGCATTTTGTTTGAAAAATATTATTCCAATATAATTGACTATACAAACATTATTTCTCATAAGTAGAAAAAACTGATGGTGGGTTTCTTAGGGGCCATCCCACACTATATGCACACCATATATGGACTTATTTTACTGTAGCGTTTTGGAGAAATACACATTTTTCCATTAAATGCCTATAGAAACATTATTTCTAATAAGTAGAAAAAACTGATGTTGGATTTCTTAGGGGCCATCCCACACTATATGCACACCATAATGGACTTATTTACTGTAGCGTTTTGGAGAAATACACATTTTCCACTTCAAATGCCTATAGAAACATTATTTCTAATAAGTAGAAAAAACTGATGATGGATTTCTGTAGGGGCCATCCCACACTATATGCACACCATATATGGACTTATTTTACTGTAGCGTTTTGGAGAAATACACATTTTTCACTTCAAATGCCTATAGAAACATTATTTCTAATAAGTAGAAAAAACTGATGTCGGTTTCTGTAGGGGCCATCCCACACTATATGCACACCATATATGGAATTATTTTACTGTAGCGTTTTGGAGAAATACACATTTTTCCACTTCAAATGCCTATAGAAACATTATTTCTAATAAGTAGAAAAAACTGATGATGGATTTCTGTAGGGGCCATCCACACTATATGCACACCATAATGGATTATTTTACTTAGCTTTTGGAGAAATACACATTTTCAACTTAAAGCCTATAGAAACATTATTTCTAATAAGTAGAAAAAACTGATGATGGATTTCTGTAGGGGCCATCCCACCACTATATGCACACCATATATGGATTTATTTACTGTAGTTTTGGAGAAATACAATTTTCCACTTAAATCCTATAGAAACATTATTTTTAATAAGTAGAAAAAACTGATGGTGGGTTTCTGTAGGGGCATCCCACACTATATGCACACCATATATGGATTATTTTACTGTAGCTTTTGGAGAAATACACATTTTCCACTTCAAATGCCTATAGAAACATTATTTCTAATAAGTAGAAAAAACTGATGATGGTTTCTGTAGGGGCCATCCCACACTATATGCACACCATATATGGATCTTATTTTACTGTAGCGTTTTGGAGAAATACACATTTTTCCACTTCAAATGCCTATAGAAACATTATTTCTAATAAGTAGAAAAAACTGATGATGGATTTCTGTAGGGGCCATCCCACACTATATGCACACCATATATGGATTATTTTACTGTAGCGTTTTGGAGAAATACACATTTTTCCACTTCAAATGCCTATAGAAACATTATTTCTAATAAGTAGAAAAAACTGATGATGGATTTCTTAGGGGCCATCCCACACTATATGCACACCATATATGGACTTATTTTACTGTAGCGTTTTGGAGAAATACAACATTTTCCACTTCAAATGCCTATTGAAACTATATTTCTAATAAGTAGAAAAAAATGATGTGGGTTTTCTATAGGGGCCATCCACGCTATATATGCACACCATATATGGACTTATTTTACTGTGCTATTTGGGAGAAATACACTTTTCACCTCAAATGCCTATAGATACATTATTTCTAATAAGTAGAAAAACTGATGATGGATTTCTGTAGGGGCCATCCCCACACTATATGCACACCATATATGGACTTATTTTTACTGTAGCGTTTTGGAGAAATACACATTTCTCTAGCTTAATGCCTATAGAAACATTATTTCTAATAAGTAGAAAAACTGATCGTTTCTGTAGGGGCCATACCACACTATATGCACACATATATGGACTTATTTTACTGTAGCGTTTTGGAGAAATACACATTTTTCCACTTCAAATGCCTATAGAAACATTATTTCTAATAAGTAGAAAAACTGATGATGGATTTCTGTAGGGGCCATTCCCACACTATATGCACACCATACATGGACTTATTTTACTGTAGCGTTTTGGAGAAATACACGTTTTTCCACTTCAAATGCCTATAGAAACATTATTTCTAATAAGTAGAAAAAACTGATGGATGGGATTTCTTAGGGGCCATCCCACACTATATGCACACCATATATGGACTTATTTTACTGTAGCGTTTTGGAGAAATACACATTTTTCCACTTCAAATGCCTATAGAAACATTATTTCTAATAAGTAGAAAAAACTGATGATGGGATTTCTGTAGGGGCCATCCCACACTATATGCACACCATATATGGACTTATTTTACTGTAGCGTTTTGGAGAAATACACATTTTTCCACTTCAAATGCCTATAGAAACATTATTTCTAATAAGTAGAAAAACTGATGTCTGTTTCTGTAGGGGCCATCCCATCACTATATGCAGCATCCATATATGGAATTATTTTACTGTTAGCTTTTTGGAGAAATACAGCATTTTCCACCTCAAATGCCTATAGAAACATATTTCTAATAAGTAGAAAAAACTGATGGTCGGTTTCTGTAGGGGCCATCCCACTCTATATGCACACATATATGGACTTATTTTACTGTGGCGTTTTGGAGAAATACACATTTTCCACACTCAATGCCTATAGAAACTATATTTCTAATAAGTAGAAAAAACTGATGGTGGTTTCGTAGGGGCCATCCCACACTATATGCACACCATATATGGACTTATTTTACTGTAGCTTTTGGAGAAATACACATTTTTCCACTTCAAATGCCTATAGAAACTTTATTTCTAATAAGTAGAAAAAATGATGGTGGGTTTCTGTAGGGGCCATCCCACACTATATGCACACCATATATGGATTTATTTTACTGTAGCGTTTTGGAGAAATACACATTTTTCCACTTTAAATGCCTATAGAAACATTATTTCTAATAAGTAGAAAAAACTGATGGTGGGTTTCTATAGGGGCCATCCCACACTATATGCACACCATATATGGACTTATTTACTGTAACGTTTTGGAGAAATACAATTTTTCCACTTCAAATGCCTATGAAACATATATTTCTAATAAGTAGAAAAAACTGATGATGGTTTCTATAGGGGCCATCCCACTTATATGCACACCATATATGGACTTATTTTACTGTAGCATTTTGGAGAAATACACATTTTTCCACTTCAAATGCCTATAGAAACATTATTTCTAATAAGTAGAAAAAACTGATGGTGGGTTTCTGTAGGGGCCATCCCACACTATATGCACACCATATATGGATTTATTTTACTGTAGCGTTTTGGAGAAATACACATTTTTCCACTTCAAATGCCTATAGAAACATTATTTCTAATAAGTAGAAAAAACTGATGGTGGGTTTCTATAGGGGCCATCCCACACTATATGCACACCATATATGGACTTATTTTACTGTAGCGTTTTGGAGAAATACACATTTTTCCACTTCAAATGCCTATAGAAACATTATTTCTAATAAGTAGAAAAAACTGATGATGGATTTCTGTAGGGGCCATCCCACACTATATGCACACCATATATGGACTTATTTTACTGTAGCGTTTTGGAGAAATACACATTTTTCCACTTCAAATGCCTATAGAAACATTATTTCTAATAAGTAGAAAAAACTGATGATGGATTTCTGTAGGGGCCATCCCACACTATATGCACACCATATATGGAATTATTTTACTGTAGCTTTTGGAGAAATACACATTTCTCCACTTCAAATGCCTATAGAAACATTATTTCTAATAAGTAGAAAAAACTGATGATGGATTTCTGTAGGGGCCATCCCACACTATATGCACACCATATATGGACTTATTTTACTGTAGCGTTTTGGAGAAATACACATTTTCAACTTAAAGCCTATAGAAACATTATTTCTAATAAGTAGAAAAAACTGATGATGATTTCTGTAGGGGCCATCCCACACTATATGCACACCATATATGGACTTATTTTACTCTAGTTTTGGAGAAATACACATTTTCCACTTCAAATGCCTGTAGAAAGTAAAAAGAAAACGTCTTGGTTACGTTGATGTAACCTCGGTTCCCTTTCTGTCGGTCTCTTCGACGTTGTGTCGAACCGACAGAATGGGTTTGTCTTGAGAACCTATCATCTTCTGAGTATTTAGAAAAGGCCAATGAAAATTGGCGAATGAAATTTGCATGCCGGGCTCCTCCCCGGATGTCGGGTATAAGAGGGAAGCCGGCGTGCTCATTCATTCACCTTTGGTCTGAGGAGCCTAAAGCATCCTCCCCCGACCGCTGGGGTGGGCGGCCAGTGTTGTGGCATGAGGGACACAACGTCTCGTTCCCTCCATCAGGGAACCGAGGTTACATCCGTAACCAAGACGTTCCCTTTCTGTCGGTCTCTCGACGTTGTGTCGAACCGACAGAATGGGGTTCCTATGGAAAACGCCACAGCACTGAGCCGCGTCACAATCTCTGCGGAGCGACGTTGACTGGCCTGGGCGAGTCAGACGAACACGCTAACGCGAAATTATGACCCTCCAGTGGAGAGGAAGGGGGACCCAGAGCTTTACACAAAGTTGGGAAGCCCCTGTCACCGGCCGTCACGGGCGGAGGCCTAGTTCTCTAAATGGCGAGAAGCCGCCCGGCACCGTACGGGCCACTGGGTAAGCATTAGTCCCCCCAGGGGAAATACGCTGCAGAGCCCACTACCTACCGTAGGGAGGAATTAGTGAAGACACCACATGGTCTCAACCATCAGGGCAGAACTCATGGGAAGGATGTGCGGACTGCAGGAGTTAACCGCAAGGTGGGAGTCCACCTGGGGAGGTCATGGGTTGCCAAGGTGGGAACCATTCATGAGGATACATCAGACGGAACAGCCCACGGAGGGGGGGTTACCACGTCTGGAGCACTAGGTCCGGTTAGAGCCATCTGGGAGATAACTCAACTGTCCCCCGGCCTAAGGGGGCAGGGCTGCTCTGCCCAGCCTGTCCCCTGGAAGGGTGCTTAGTGATGGATGGAATGCCTGTTCTTTACCCAGTGGGGGAAAGAGGGGAGGAATAATAGCCGCTGATCCCCCTAAGGAAGGGGGAAGGGCTTTCACAGGCGTATGCCCTACCAGCTGCCGGTCCCACACCTTGCCAGGATGCGGGCTGACACCGGTTCTGCACGTAGGTATTAGAACCTCACGGAGTTGTTGGGCATAGCCCAACCCGCAGCTCTGCAGATGTCTGCCAGAGTGGCGCCCAGAGCCAGTGCCCATGAGCGGTGTGCCTCACTCCCAACGGGCAGGGGCAAAATGAGATCGGTATGCCCTAACAAGGGCATCCACGATCCAGTGCGCCAGCCTCTGTTTGGAGACAGCCCTCCCTTCTGCTGACCTCCGAAACAGACAAAGAGCTGCTCAGAGCTTCTGGGCTCTGCGTGCGGTCCAAGTAGAGGCGCCGTGCGCGTACTGGACACAACACGGATAGGTTGGGTCTTCCTCCCCGGTGGGGAGCGCCTGCAGGTTCACCACCTGGTCTCTCGGGAGAGTGGTGGGAACTTTGGGCACGTAGCCAGGGCAGGGTCTCAAGATAACGTGAGAATCCCGGCCCCGAGTTCTAGGCAATCTGTGGACACGGAGGGTGCTTGAGATCCCCTACCCTCTTGGAGGTGAGCGCCATGCGGAAAGCCGACTTTATCAAGACTGAGAAAGAGCGGCAACCCGAGAGGCTCGAAGGGGGCGGGGCCTCTTGAGGCCCGCCACCTAGTTCGCAAGAGGGTACGGAGCGCGGATAAGGTGGTCACCCTCTCGCGCCCCTTAGGAACCTAATGACCAGGTCCGTGCTGTCCCAGAGGCTACCCAGCACTTGGGTCATGATGAGCGGCCGATAGCGGCTACATACATTCCCAGTGTGGAGGGGGAGAGGTTACTCCCCAGTCTCTCTTGAGGAAGGGACAGCTCGTACCCGACCGAGCAACTCCGCGGGTCTTCTCGCCGAGAAGAGCCCCAGGACGAGAAGAGGCGCCACCTATGGGCGTATAGCCACCCAGTGGCCGAAGCCCTAGCCTGAGTGACGTCCCAACCAGACCGGGGTGGGTCACTCAGGATCTCCTCGTCCACTGCCTCTGGGAGGCTGCGTGAGTGCGGGCTTCCTCGTCGCGGGTCTCGCGCCCCCCACGGGGGGTGAGCGGGGCCGCTCTGAGGACAGAGTCGAGTTCATACCGAGAAAGAGGAGCTCTGCACCGGGGAGAGCTTGCTCTTCTCAGTTGACCTGTAGCCCCACCGATCTAGGTGCCGGAGCACCAGGTCCCTGTGTGTGTCACAACGATCTCGAGAGTGGCCAACTGAGCCAGTCATCAAGATAGTTTAGTACCCGCACACCTCCTTCCCTAAGGGGAAGGAGGGCGGCTTCCACGACCTTCGTAAAGACTCGTGCAGACAGGGACAGACCGAAGGGGAGGACCCTGCCGATGTCGAGGGAGGATCGAGACATGAAGTACGCGTCCTTCAGGTTGATTGCCATGAACCAGTCCTGACACCTGACGGCGTCAGGATGCCTTCTGCGTGATCAACCTGAAAGGCAGCTATTGTGTAGGTGCCTGTTCAGAACACACAGACCCAAGATAGAGGCGCAACCCCCCGCCTTTCTTGGGGACAATGAATTACAGGCTGTAAAACCCGTTGAACATCTCGGCTGGTGAGACGGGCTCGATCACGCCCTTCGCCAGAAGGGTGGCGACCTCGCCCGAAGTACGGAACATCCTAGCCTCTGACTGAGGTATATCGATGCCCTGAAACTTGCGGGCGTGAGGCGACTGGATCGCGTAGCCGAGATGGATCGTCTTTCCTAGCCAGCCTGACAGCCTGGGAAGTCGGACAGGCTCCCAGAAATGAGACGGGGACTAAAGGTACGATCTTTTTCATCGTCCCCCGGGGGGTGGTTCGATGGCTAGCCGTACGGATTCCTTGCCGGGGGAGGTCCCCCGGGGAGGAGATCGGCGCTGCTGTTTTTCCTGCCTGGCGACTGCGCAGCTCAACGCACTGTCTGACTGAGAGTGCTGAGGGCTGGTGTTTATACTCGACATTGCACTTCGCCATGACGCAACGTCAAGTTTACCGTTCACCATCGTGCAGAGGGTGAGAGCGGCTGTGGTAACCCAGAGAGAGATAGGAAACTCTCCTTTTTTGAGAGTAAGTGGGCGCTAGCCCCCCGGAGGGGGCCAGCAGATGGAGAGACGGGGCAGGATCCGTCCCTATCCGACTTCCCACCGATGTGGCTGGGGTCGGGCCCAATGGTAGCCTCGATCCCCCTGAGGTCTTCCCATGAGGGCCGCTTCGCCGCGGCTGCTGATGGGGCGATGGTCTCTTCTTCGCTGTCTCCTCCAGGGGGGGCCGCCTGAGTGGGGGGGCGCCAGAGCTGGAGGGCGTCGAAGAGGACCAGGGCTGCTGGGAAGCAGGCAGTGCACGGGACTCGACGGCTGAGGCGGCCGAGTCGCGGCACGGAGGACTGCTTCTTTACTGTCGAGAACCCTCCGGGGGAGGCAGCGTGCGGGTCTCGCGCCCCCGACGGGCGGGGGGTTAGAGGGGCCGCTGCGACTCGACAGTAACACCAACCAGCCCCCCCTTGCGAGACGGGTGCGTCGAGAATGCGGACCTTCTCAGCGCTACTCATCTGCGCAAGGATCGGCCAGAGGAGTTTCTCATGGACCACAAGTGTGGACATCGTCCGACCCAGGGCCCGCGTTGTCACCTTGGTCGCCCGTAGAGCTAGGTCGGTGGCGGCGCGGAGTTCCTGCATACGCGCTGGGTCGGTCTTACCCTCGTGGAGCTCTCTCAACACCGAAATGCCGAGACCCCACATGCTTTGGACGGGAGTCTAGGTCGAGCCCCCCCCTCCACCTGGGGCATACTCCACCTGGGGGACAACGGCGTATCCTCCAGCTGTCTCAACCTCGAGGGAAGAGAGGGTGACGGAACTTTGTTTGACGTGAAACGTGCCGGAAAGGGGCGTTCCAGGTCTTACTAAGTTCCTCATGCACTTCCGGTAAACACGGCACTGGGGGCGGCGCGCTCAAACCCGAGGCCCATGTAGCCAGCCAGCGAGCGCGGGAGAGGCAGTGCGGGCACTGCAACCCAACACTCACGGCGGCCCGGGAAAGCATGGCTGACATTTCGACGTCCGCTTCTTCCTGGGCTCGACCCCCCGAGGGAGGGAGCCCGAGGAATCGTCGGAGTCGGATGGCAGTACGTCACCCCCCGATGCTGCAAGAGACATCTCATCATCACGCATCGTGTCCGAATACGTGATTGAGGAATAAGACGGCGGACCGTCTCCTGGGGAACGGTCAGACGAGCGAGACGAGGTGTGAACAGTCCGTGAGCCAGTGGCTGGCGGATTATCGCTCACAGTAATCCTCATATCACCCTCGCTGCTTGCCGTAGCAGACGGAACGGGGAGCAAACGAGGTGGTGGCTGAGTCCCGTGGGAACACAGCCACCTGTGACGCAACGTCTGAATCGTCACCGCCCGCAGTGCGGGCAGGACGTATCCACAACGTCTGCCCCAGCGTACTGGAAGCAGGCATGTGTCCGTCCCCCTCCTCGATGAGTGTGTTGCACCCATGAGAACAGCGGGACAGCCACGCTGGAGAAATTTGCTCTTTTAGAAAGGAAATTTGCTCGAACACCTCCGGAACTGCCGAGACGCCCAGGGGAGAGTCACTGCAGGAAGGGACCGTCCGCTGTCCACGTCGTAGATTCCAGCAGAAAGAATGATCACCAAGATCGTAGAGAAGCTCATCAGATGCGTAGGCTCTGAAGAACAAAAGGTGAATGAATGAGCACGCCGGCTTCCCTCTTATACCCGGACATCCGGGGAGGAGCCCGGCATGCAAATTTCATTCGCCAATTTTCATTGGCCTTTTCTAAATACTCAGAAGATGATAGGTTCTCAAGACAAACCCCATTCTTGTCGGTTCGACACAACGTCGAGAGACCGACAGAAAGGGAACGAGGTTACATCCGTAACCAAGACGTTTTCTTTTTACTTTTTCTACAGGCATTTGAAGTGGAAAATGTGTATTTCTCCAAAACGCTACAGTAAAATAAGTCCATATATGTGTGCATATAGTGTGGATGGCCCCTACAGAAATCATCATCAGTTTTTTCTACTTATTAGAAATAATGTTTCTATAGGCATTTAATGAAAATGTGTATTTCTCCAAAACGCTACAGTAAAATAATCCATATATGGTGTGCATATAGTGTGGGATGGCCCTACAGAAATCCATCATCATTTTTTCTACTTATTAGAAATAATGTTTCTATAGGCATTTGAAGTGGAAAATGTGTATTTCTCCAAAACGCTACAGTAAAATAAGTCCATATATGGTGTGCATATAGTGTGGGATGGCCCCTACAGAAATCCATCATCAGTTTTTTCTACTTATTAGAAATAATGTTTCTATAGGCATTTGAAGTGGAAAAATGTGTATTTCTCCAAAATGCTACAGTAAAATAAGTCCATATATGGTGTGCATATAGTGTGGGATGGCCCCTATAGAAACCCACCATCAGTTTTTTCTACTTATAGAAATAATGTTTGTATAGTCAATTATATTGGAATAATATTTTTCAAACAAAATGCTTTCAAAAAACATACTGTAATTAAATCTGTTCAAATCCATGGGTACTGTAATTGCAAACTGCATAAACAGTTTTATTTGCAGGACAAAGGTCTAGAAGGCATTAAAATAATACATATTTAAGATACAGACAGAGACATTGGTTTCACAATATAACGTTACAGCAATCATAATGCAAACATTCGGAGAAAAAAACCTGCATAAATTACGACAAAAACGAGATATTCTAAACGTAAAACAAGAAATATGTTATTGACAAGAGACGCGGATCATCTACATTTAAATAAAGCTTTACAAGCGGTGTTTCCGTAATGTACCGTAAACCACTCAATAAGCGCGCATCTGAACCTAAACGGCGGCTGGCTTGACCGTGTATTTTCAAACCGCGGCTGGCTTGACCGCAGTTAACTTCTGGCTCGCAATGTCTGATACACGGTGTTCGCGTTGTGCAGACAAGAGAAGTAGATCTCGCACTTAATCACTGATCAGGTACGTCCTGCTCTTACGTAGACTCTAACGACTGCCCGAGTTATTCTGGGCGAGACATAAGCGGAACAACATGCAATGTATAGCTAAATGCATAAAACAGACAGTTCACTCTTGGAAATACTGTCATGTTTGCATTCTCCGGTGAGCTTAATATGGTCAGCTCACTGCCGCTTGCTTAAAGGAACAGACGCCGAGAGAAAAGCACCCGTGCTGGCAAGCGAGATCAACACTCGCGCACAGTAGTAGCGAAGGTGGAGGTAAAGCTAAGATCCATGATTGCAATAGCGCGTTGCATATCCGAAAAACTATTGAGTGTATAGAGCGAAGTAGTTCGTAAACGAGGGCTTAAGACCCATGCTGCTTACATACAGTACACCTGGATGAGTGGCAACATCGTGTTGCATATACAGGTGCTGGTCATATAATTAGAATATCATCAAAAAGTTGATTTATTTCACTAATTCCATTCAAAAAGTGAAACTTGTATATTATATTCATTCATTACACACAGACTGATATATTTCAAATGTTTATTTCTTTTAATTTGATGATTATAACTGACAACTAATGAAAATCCCAAATTCAGTATCTCAGAAAATTAGAATATTACTTAAGACCAATACAAAGAAAGGATTTTTAGAAATCTTGGCCTTTTGCCTGAATTACTGCAGCAATGCGGCGTGGCATGGAGTCGATCAGTCTGTGGCACTGCTCAGGTGTTATGAGAGCCCAGGTTGCTCTGATAGTGGCCTTCAGCTCTTCTGCATTGTTGGGTCTGGCATATCGCATCTTCCTCTTCACAATACCCCATAGATTTTCTATGGGGTTAAGGTCAGGCGAGTTTGCTGGCCAATTAAGAACAGGGATACCATGGTCCTTAAACCAGGTACTGGTAGCTTTGGCACTGTGTGCAGGTGCCAAGTCCTGTTGGAAAATGAAATCTGCATCTCCATAAAGTTGGTCAAGCAGGAAGCATGAAGTGCTCTAAAACTTCCTGGTATACGGCTGCGTTGACCTTGGACCTCAGAAAACACAGTGGACCAACACCAGCAGATGACATGGCACCCCAAACCATCACTGACTGTGGAAACTTTACACTGGACCTCAAGCAACGTGGATTCTGTGCCTCTCCTCTCTTCCTCCAGACTCTGGGACCCTGATTTCCAAAGGAAATGCAAAATTTACTTTCATCAGAGAACATAACTTTGGACCACTCAGCAGCAGTCCAGTCCTTTTTGTCTTTAGCCCAGGCGAGACGCTTCTGATGCTTCCTGCTGATGACCAACTTTATGGAGATGCAGATTTCATTTTCCAACAGGACTTGGCACCTGCACACAGTGCCAAAGCTACCAGTACCTGGTTTAAGGACCATGGTATCCCTGTTCTTAATTGGCCAGCAAACTCGCCTGACCTTAACCCCATAGAAAATCTATGGGGTATTGTGAAGAGGAAGATGCGATATGCCAGACCCAACAATGCAGAAGAGCTGAAGGCCACTATCAGAGCAACCTGGGCTCTCATAACACCTGAGCAGTGCCACAGACTGATCCACTCCATGCCACGCCGCATTGCTGCAGTAATTCAGGCAAAAGGAGCCCCAACTAAGTATTGAGTGCTGTACATGCTCATACTTTTCATGTTAATATTTTTCAGTTGGCCAAGATTTCTAAAAATCCTTTCTTTGTATTGGTCTTAAGTAATATTCTAATTTTCTGAGATACTGAATTTGGGATTTTCATTAGTTGTCAGTTATAATCATCAAATTAAAAGAAATATATCAGTCTGTGTGTAATGAATGAATATAATATACAAGTTTCACTTTTTGAATGGAATTAGTGAAATAAATCAACTTTTTGATGATATTCTAATTATATGACCAGCACCTGTATATGTTTTTATTATACGGGCTTAAGGCTATTTTTTATTTAGGTTCAGTGCCTCATATGCTCACGACACTTGGTGTTTGGAAATAACACCTCATCTATGATGTGGCAACTTCGTGCTAAGCATGGGGATGCAGTTACTCTGCTGCTGAGCACCTCTGTTGAAACCCACCCTCCTGAACCTTCTGGTATTGTAATCAGTCAAAACAAACTCTTAATGTTTGCACACATGTACATATTGTAGCAGTTGTATTAAAGTACAATAAAATATGTTATGTAACCTATTTTTTTAATCAGTTTCCGGGAAGCAACAGCTGGATGAGGCCTTGCTGAACCTTATTATTATGGATGCATAGCCACTGTCTGTGGTGGAAAATGAAGGCTTTAATGCCTTTCTCCACCTCCTGGATCCCATGTAGACAATACCAGGAAGGAAGTCACGTCCTTCTCTCCATTGAGCACACACACCCGTCATACACAGGTGTGTAAAGTACTTGAGTAATTACACTTGATTTTCTGTATTATTTTTCATCTGTACTTTACTCTAGTACCATTTTAACTGAAAACATTTTTAAAGAAAAATTGTACATTTACTCCCTACAATTTCATTCACGCATGAAAATCATTTTTGCAGGTCATTTTCTTACATTGCTCCTAACAAACCAAACATGTTGTGCTTATGCCATTTATTCCGCCAATGAGATTTGTTTAAACATACAATGTTTTGAACCAAACATGTTAATTGTTCCTTGGGAATTGATGACACGCCTCATCAATTACCACACGCAGCACCTTGATGAATGCAGTGTAGGAGGGTGTGAATTATGGTAAAGGTTTCGTAAGATTTGAAACACAAAGAATTTAGTCAGATCCAACAAGCCAGACCCACGGGTCAGACTCGAAACACCAAGGATTTAGTGAGAGCCAAATCGTGTACATGAAGTCGGGCGCGGTAAGCACCCTAGCTCACTACACATTGCGACACTGATAACTTATTTTTCTGTGATGTGACAACTGTTTCTTATAAACAACAGACAGAAGCTGTCAGGCCCCGGGTCTGATTCCCTGCCTGTTTTGTTTATTCTTTTATGTATGGTCTGTGTCGAGCACATGGTAGAGTTACCACTCACCATGCGCTCGGTCTGTGTATGCCCCGTCCCCTTGTTTCCCCACTTTCTCCTCTCGCACCGGTTTCTCCTTCTCCTCATCACAGCTCACCTGCTCTCACTCTCCTGCTAATTATCTCCCTACTTAAACCTCCTCTGTTCTGCCATATTTCGTCAGATCGTTAGATTGTCTAGCATCCTCTTGTCTTGAGATTATAACTCTAGTCTTGGATTTATACTCGTATCTTGGATTTATACTCTTGTCCTGGAAACCTCTTGTCTAGACTGTCTTTGGGGATTACTGACTATCCAGTTTGCACATTTACCTTGTCCAGGCTCCAGCGCTGTTAGTATCCTGCACGGTGCTTCTATGTCCCCACAGCTGCCCGGACGATCTCACCTCCGTGGCTCATTTCGAGTGGGGAGTCTCGCCAGATCTCTGCTTCCACTTCCAGCGACGAGCTACTGGGGAATCCGCTGACCTTCATCTGCCTTTCACCCGTGTCCGCGGATTCTCTTCCATCTTGTTAGATTGTGCTAGTGGTTGATCGGGGAGTTATTTCACTCTCTCGCTCTGGTGGTATTTCTCACGCCGCCTTCAGAAACTCTCCCTCACGGGCATTCGAGAGGCAGGACGATCTTTTGCCCATCGGACTCTTACTCTTGTGGATTACTCACACCGTCTTCTGAATCTCTCCCTCTCTGGCATTTTGAGAGACTAGACAACCATTTGCCCCGACGGACGCTTACACTCGGGGATTATTCACACCGTCCTCTGTATCTCTCTATCATGGACGCTTGGGAGACAGGACAATATTTTTCCAAGTGGATTTTCACTCTTGGGGATTATTGTTGTATACGAACTGAGATCATCCTCTCACCTCTCACCTTGCGAGTCTGAAATCCTTGAGATCGCTATACCTTGTTTTCGCGGCCGAGCGCTCGAGCCTCCATATTAAGACTATCAGGTTATGTGCTGTGTGTGAGACTGCTTGTATCATTGTCGTTTATGTCTGACTCTTGACTCTGTGATCCTCAATTGAACTTATTAAAAAGAAATCTATCTCCCGCATCTGTCTCCAGTGTCAGTCGTAACAAGAAGCGACATCTCTGACCTTAGTTTTTAAATATTTTTTAAAGTACATCATGAAAAACACTTCATTTATGTTGTTACATATCAGTGCATAAATTTAATATTAATATTACATTTAAATGTTAAGCACATTGTGTTCACTGCAATACATAAAATAAGCATTCTACTGTGCTTCATTTAGTTTAAGTTCGATCGTACGATTTTGGTTAGACGGCTTCAAAAATTGTGGCTTGATTTCCGGTAAGGGAACATATGCTGCGTCCCAATTCGCCTACTTACACTATGCCCTTAAAGTATGTACTGTTTTTGTTATGGAAAAGTATGTCCATTTTAGTGCGCAGCAAAACAAGATGCACGCACTGAGACTAACGTGAAACGGAAGTGGCTTCTGTTCCCTAGACGACACTGTGATTGTTAACAGTCACAATAATCAAAATACAGCCATTCTTTGCATTTAAGTATGTATTTATTCATCATTTCATTTGTAATGTTTACTGTATACTTACATTTATTAATTCAGTGAAGCTTCACTTATTTATTTAATTAATGCAGTGTAGCGTCACTAAACTCGCGGTGAGTTTAATTATTAATTTTATTTAATAAGTTTATTATTAATTTTTGTTGTCAAACTGCTTCAGAATACCTGACTTGTAATTTTCAGGTGATCCTGAAGAGCTTGATTAGCTGGTTAGGGTGTGTTTGATTAGGGCTGGAGTTAAACCAGGGGTGCATTCCAGTCCAAATTGTTACACAGTGTCTATAAATCAACATTATTTCTGCAATTCTTCTAATACATTTTATAAGATTTTCTAAAACTGCAGAACACATTTACCTGAAGAGAACACTGTTTTTCAGTTGATTTGTCATGTATCTATAAAACCATGAGCAATTTCCAATACCATTTTTAATTTCTTATTACACTCTGAAAAATCAAGATGCTTTACGATGCCATAGAATAACTTTTTTTTGTCTAAACGGTTTTGTAACTAGGAACCATTAACATCTGAAGAACCTTTCTGTTTTACAAAAGATTATTTGTGGCGAAAAAAAGGTTCTTCAGATTATCAAAAGGTAAGAAAGAGATGGTTCTTAAAGAACCTCTGACTGAATGGTTCTTTGTGGAACCAGAAATTATTATATCACATTCAATCATATAGAACAGTGGTCGGGAATATGGCTCGCGAGCGACAAGTTGCTCTTTTCAAAAATCATGTGGATCACCAGGTGTCTGACCCTTTACCAACATTTGATCGTTAAAAAAACATCATTATACACATATGAATATTTCAGGTTGTCCTGGACAATGCACGCATGCAGTGCTATGCGCAAGCGTCACGACACTAATCAACGGCAAACAACGTTTCTATGGAAATCTCGTTTCTGTCACGACTGGCATGGCGGAAGAACCCAAGTGCAGGCAAGGCGGTGGATAAGGGGTTAACAAATACTTTATTTTACAAGGAACAAACACTGAACAAAAGGGAATACCCACGAGGGGGTGTCTGACAGGATGAACTAAAATACAAAACTAGAAACAAAATACTTCCCTCGATGGGGCAAAAAGTAAACTAAACAAGGCACGACACAAAGTCACAAACAAGGCAAGGTAATTTAAATAACGAGACAAGGCAACAGGAACATGAGCATAACACGAGGCACAGGAAACTCACAGTACATGAAACACGGGACATAGACATAGTACAGGAAACTCAGGACGTAGACGTAGTACAAGAAACTCAAGACGTAACCATAGTACAACGAATCCGCACAAGACAGCAAACACACGGGCATTAAATAGGGAAACAGACAAAGGAAGATAACGAGTGGCAGGTGAGGAACATAAGACACAGCAGGAAAGCAATACAGGAAACGAGAGGGGCGGGGCCAATGACGAGACACGAGAAAGCACATGACATGTCAATGGTAAACAAACCATGACTTTCTCACACTAAACACAAGGGATCTGTCACGATCCTGCCACCAGACTAGAAAATCATGAACAAGGCAGGACCATGACAGAGCCCCCCCCCCTTAATGAACACCCCCAGGTGTTCACCAAGGGACCGACTAACAAGACAAGACCGACTGGGACAGTGACAAGATGAAACAAAACATGGAGAACAATATCAAGGGTAAACAAAAATACACAATAAGCGGGTTGGGGTGATACAATAAAAATAACAAACATGGGAGGGGGGGTGGGAGCACACTGGAATACATGGGTGGCAGTTCAAATGGGTTGGGACAGGGGGGAACAGTCTTTGTCCCTGGGGGCGCTCGCATGGGTGGAGTCCCAGGAGACTTGGTTGCGGCCGACTTGGCTG
>NW_026634130.1:38313-50896 GCF_024868665.1 Triplophysa rosa
CCCTGTGGTGATTTCCGACGCCTGAACAACGCCACCACCCCCGACCGGTACCCAGTGCCGCACATACAGGATTTCTCCGCCCACCTAGCCGGCGCCACCATCTTTTCGAAGGTGGACCTGGTGCGCGGTTACCACCAGGTGCCTGTCCACCCACAGGATGTCCCCAAGACAGCAGTCATCACACCCTTTGGCCTTTTTGAATTCCTACGGATGCCTTTCAGCCTCAACGGTGCAGCGCAGACGTTTCAGTGCCTCGTGGACTCTGTGCTGAGGGACATGCCATTCCTATTTGTTTACTTGGAAGACATTCTCGTGGCCAGCGCATCCGCAGACGACCACCTGATGCATCTCAGGCAGCTATTCGGCCGGCTCAACGAGCATGGTCTTATCCTTAACCCGGCTAAGTGTGTGTTTGGCTGGTCGTCCATCACTTTCCTCGGCCACCACGTCACGCTACTATGGCGGTGGATCAGAACGCGGACGCTGAGGTGCAAGCCTACAGGACAGTCCCCACGGCGCTGCTCATGGAGGATGTGGTTTTTGACACGGCCAACGCTACACTCCTCTGTGACGTCAGGGCCTGGGCTGCTGCCTGTGTGGCGTGCCAGCGCGCAAAGGTGACTCGTCATACCAAAGCCCCCTTGGCACCCTTCAAAGTGCAAATCGGAGCTTTGGACTGCGGTCGCCGAGGTCCTGGGGGTGAAGGTCCACCATACAACAGCCTATAAGCCACAGAGCAATGGACTTTGCGAGCGGTTTCATCGTGACATGAAGGCCGCGCTACAGGCCAGCCTTACGAGCTGCGACTGGGCTGACCGCCTCCCATGGGTCATGCTTGGCCTTCGCTCAGCCCCCAAAGAAGATCTGCAAGCCTCATCGGCCGAGCTGGTGTACGGCCAGCCTCTGCGCGTTCCGGGGGAGTTTCTTCCGGATGCCACGGACCAGTGGTCTGTGGCCTCTCATCAGGCTGTGTCCCGAGACATTGCCGATGCTTTTGTTCCTATTCCCACGACTCACCATGGCCTCCCCCAATCCTACGTGCCCAAGGATTTACCGTCAGCCAAGTATGTTTTCATCTGCCACGATGGCCATCGTACCCCGCTGCGGCCCCCCTAAGATGGAACCTTCAGCGTCCTGGTGGGAGGGTCTAAGAACTTTGTTGTGGATATGGGGGGCAGGCCTGAGCGGGTGGCGATAGACCGTCTCAAGCCTGCTCATGTGGATATTGGTAAGCCATTTCAGCTGGCCCAGCCTCCTTGGCGAGGGCGCCCCCCTGCGGCAGCCTCGGCCCCTGCCCTGCCCTGCCCCTTCGCCTCTCTCCTGTTAAGCGAAGCCGTTATGGCCGCCTGATCCGCCCCCTCTACGTTGACTTTTATACACACTGTAAAAGCTGTTCTGTTTTGCAAGTATGAATAGAAACCTATGTTTTATTTGGGGTACCTGTTCGGTCTGGCCTGTTTTTAGGGGTGAATTCTGGGGGGGCCTGTGTGGCGAACCACAAGTAATACGAGAGGAGACATTCACCAAGGTACTGTACCTTTAAGGGAGGGAAGAGTTAGTTGAGGAGTGTTGTTCCAGTTTTTGATGTGTGTGCTGTTTTTTGACTTCACTCGCTGTTCGGTGTGAGATATATTAAAGTGGAGAGTAAGCGGACCCAACACATCTTCGTTTCTTGTCTCCTCGTTTATTGCACTCCACAAAACAAAAATAGTAGAATTTCAATAGCAATGGAGTTTTACATTAATGTTAAGCAGCCATTAAACACAAAAATAACAAAAGTACAGTATTATAGTTAACACATAAGTAACTACTTTAGTCTTTCCATTTTTTTTCAAAATGTTTACTCTCATTTTCTTGGTTCCCGACCACCAGCTCTTCCAGGAGTGTGAATCATCTGTTCCACCATTGATGTACGTATGGAAGTCAGAGCTATGGCACTGCCAATTATTTCCTAACAGTCTTGTATTACTGTTGAACAGCAATAAAACAAGTAAACAACAAAATACTGGGTTATGGTTAACACAAAGTTGATTATGGCTCATTTTTTATATCCACCACCCCCAGCGTGCTTCAGGTGTTCTGCCATTGCTGCATCTGTTGCATTTGGGCACACCTGTTCAAAGCATCTGAGTGAGAGAAGAGAATATGAATATTAAAAAAGTAGAAAAAAATCTAAGGCAAAATTTGAGGTAAATGACATGAACTTGTTCTGAAAGTCTTGTGATCCTACGACTAAATTTAAAATACATTGAAAGATGAACTTCAGCAAATAGCTGGCATTCTGGATCATGGCAAGTCTACATAATCTATTAGGAGTCTAGATTGTGACAAAGAATATATGTTAGATTAGTGAAAAAAACGGCATTTGCCCCCTCCGTCTTCAATGCCACTCTGGTGCCCTTGAGAAAGACCCTTAACCAGGTGTGTAAACCTGGTAAAACCTGATGTTCTTGTAGAGAATGTCCACTGATTCGCTTAATAGGACTAGGTGTTATAATCCCACTATTTCAGCACAGTTGAATTGCCCAATAGGACATTTCCCATGCCTTATGCATGACAGGGGGAAGCAGTCAAGAATATGAATAGAGGAAAGGCTGACAGCTATTCACTGAAGTTCATCTTTCAAACCGAACAGCATGGAAAATCTTCCTTTGGAATCCTGAAAGGAAAATCAGTTGATAAATCTGTACACACACCTGGACACATGAATACTTATAAACTGAATGTGACACTTGCTGTCACATTTTTTTGTTAATAAACCATTAGGCAGGATGTCCTTAAGGAAGAAGGTTGGGAACTCCTGATCTATTTACACATTGTTCCTGTAGTTGCATGAAATGCACTCGATGCACAGAGTGCTGCCTACGTATTTCCGGTAAAATCTCAGGTGGTGGGAATTAACGCGTAATATAGATTAGTGAAATACATCGTATTGTTAAAATACTATATATTAAACATGTAACGGGTGCTATAATACAAAACTTTAGTTTAGTCATGACCTGCAGCGTTTAAATATAAACGTGACTGTTGTTCCTTCAGGCATGGCTGTGTCCTGTTTTATGAAGCTTCAGAGATTTAAAAAAAACCCTGTTGGTAAAAGCAAAGATTTGAATTCTGCCTTTAATGTCATCACTCAACGGCAAAGCCCGCCCAGCAGTGGTGACGATCTGCCCTATTTGCTTAGACACAGCCCCATGTGGGAAGTACAACAGTCGCCATTGTTAGATCGTCACTGGAGCTACACAATGTCTGCGCCACGGAGGCACTACAGTTGTTTTGTATTAGGATGTACCGACCAGCATAACTGTCTTCATAGACTCCCGTAAGCTGAGTTATAGAGAACAGCATGGTTAAATTTCATTTATGAAGGCAATGTCCCGCTGAGAATCGGTAAAGTATTTCACGTTTCCGCCAATTATTTCATGCCGGACTGCTTCACAAATGAGGGCCAGTACAACGCTGGACTTTCAACGAGGTTGCTACTGAAACTGGGAGCAACACCAACACTTCGTGCCCAGTCCTCATATCCAGCAGAAGCAGTATCACACCTCATATTGTTGCTGATTAGTCTTTCAAAATTGCTACTCTTAATGGGCTTGTTATCGCGCTATATTGGTAATGTTGCTAACAATAGAACTACAGCGTCTAACTGTATTTATTGACGCTGCCCTCACATGCTGTCGGGCTTATCGTAAACAATACATAAAGTGTGACAGTACATGATAGAACAACGTTGAAAGCGTAGTATAACTGTAGTGACGCTAAACTATACCTGCTCAACCTCCATGCAGCATTTATTCTCTGGCTCTGTAGTGATTTTACTGCAATTCCCACACGAGCACCTGCACAGCGATTTATACATTATAATGACGGACCGTGCTAATGCTTATCGATCACTTAAAGAACGTTAATTTCACAATAACTGCAAAATTACAACTAACCATTCGGAAACGTCCGGTTCAATTCTTAAGGTTGTCACTTCTTCTTGTCTCTCCATCAGTGTCAGACTCCGGTTCGTACATATAGGGCTGAACACCACTAACAATTACTGACATTTTGATGTTTTGATGTGGCCGGTAAGCATCAGCACGAGTTCCTGAAACTCCGCCCTCCTCTGGAGCGGGGGCTGGGACGAAAAGCTCATTAACATTTAAAGAGATATAAGCAAAGCCGGTGCGTTTTTACACACACTCAAAAACGGGCAACTTCAACATTATATAATAAATGATCCGCTGGGTATTTTGAGCTAAAACTTCACATACACACTCTGGGGACACCAGAGACTTATTCCACATCCAGTAAAACCATTCGAACAACCTCTCCTTAAATGTACAACATTACTGAATTGCAAATAGTAACGTTATCTGCCACTATTTATAAATACCAATAGCATATACCCAGATAGCACAGGTACATCTGTAATATGTCTGCTAAAGATCTGGAGACCTGGAAAACATCTGCTGTGTAAAAACATCTGCTAAACATCTTAGCAAGAGCTGTTGTACATCCATTCTAAATCATACACATTTTACAGGCATTTTCTAGAGGTCTATATGACATCTGACAGCAGACGTCTCAGATGAGCAAACAGCATCTGCCAGATGTCTTGCAGATGAAAATGTAGACATCAAATAGATGTCTGCCCGATGTACGTGTGCTATCAGGGTAACTATAATTTCCACTTAATCCAAAGAAAATACAGCTATTTTTGGTAAGTGTAAATACTATATCGCTAAGAAATGCTGCTACTTTCACTTTGTGTAAACAGAACCTACTGCTATTTAAACTTAGTGCAAATAGCCGCAGCCTTATTTTCAAGAGGGTTCAAAACAGCATTTCTGACACTTTATTTTCCAGTTTATTTTTCCAGTTTATTTTTATTTAGATAACAAGAGAGGAGGAAGTTATTGAGAATGAAGAGGAGTTAATTCGGTATGAAATCAAAATAATCGCGGTGAGCTGCTATTCTTGCACTTTTGTATATTTCAGAAGAACGTAAAAGCTTTTCATGGGACATCTCTGCTTATGTTTCAGTCAGAATAAAAAAATTTTATGGAATAATGTAAACAGGATAATGTTAGTCTTTAATCTAACGAATAAATTTCCACCAGTATAAATGTAGGCATAATCATGTAGATTTCTGTTTTTCAGAAATTTAAGGGTTTTAAAAATGCAAAGGGAATTCAGTATGTGTAAACATATCAAGATGAAGTTTGATTTGTCAGGTATGGTGACTGTAACAAAGCTCAAAAAAACGGGAAGGAAAGAGGCGGGAACCGGCGAACATTTAAGAATAAACTTAAATCAAAAATAAACAAACAATAATACGGAAGTAAAAGGCCACACAAACATAAACACAAAACTTAACATTTACGGGCCCGGTCCTCTCTCGTCGGCAGTCCCGTCACTCGTCCTCTTATGCTCCCGAGCTCCCCCATGAGGCATGCGGGACCGGTGCGTCTACAGCTGATACTCATTATCACTCACGCCACCGGCCCCGCTTTCCTGCCCCACGGCTCTCGTCCCGCCTTCCTCACTACATACCCCCATCGCCCCTCACAGGCCGGGGGTACCACCGCGCCTGTGCTTACTCCACCGCCGGGGGGCCCCCCTTGAAAGCCCCAGCACCTGGGGGTACGCACCGACGAGACGAGAGAATGGAGCCGGGAGCACCCCGAGCGACAGGGACGAGAGAGGGGAGAGAGGAAAAAAAATAGTCTGGTTCCCCGACACGCTGTCGTTCGGTCCTCAGCCAGCCGAGAGGCTCTTCCTCGCGGTGCTGTGCGGTGGTGCTGGACATCGGGGGGACGGCCCGCTCCTCCTCCGCTTCTTGGCGGTGGCTTCTTTGGCTGAGGGTAGCCGGCAGCGAGTTTTCCATTCCCTGCTCCTCCCCTTTTCCTCGGTGGACGGCAGCAGGCTCCGGCCCACGGCAAACGGCCCGAACTCCTCCGCTCCCTCCTCTATGGCCGCCACCCCACCTCGGCCCAGGAGCACGGCAGCGAGGTCCTCGTCCCAGCCGATTCCTCGTGGTCCAGCACCACCGCTTCTCAGCACAGCAATGCCCCTCGGCGGCGAGGGCTCTTTGACAGCATGTCCCTCCTTCCTCCCGGGTTTCGGCACCAATGTAGCAAGTTCAATAAAACGGAAGGAAGGAGGCGGGAACCGGCGAACATTCAAACATATTTAATCAAAAAAAAAAAACACCAGTAAAAACAGGCCGGCAGCCCCTCACGGACGACTGCTGGCCACACGAACTTAAACAAAACGTAACATTTCCGGGCCCGGTCCTCTCTCGTCGGCAAGTCCCGTCACTCGTCCTCTTATGCTCCCGAGCTCCCCCATGAGGCATGCGGGACCGGTGTGCGTACAGCTGATACTCATTATCACTCACGCCACCGGCCCCGCATTCCTGCCCAACGGCTCTCGTCCCGCCTTCCTCGCTACAATGATCCATACCCGAAATGTGACCTCTGCATTTAACCCATCCAGAGAGTAGTGAACACAAGTGGTGAACACACGTACACCCGGAGCAGTGGGCAGCTATCACTGCAGCGCCCGGGGAGCAAGTAGGGGTAAGGTGCCTTGCTCAAGGGCACCTCAGTTGTTACCCGCCGGCCCTGAGGATCGAACCAGCAACCTTCTGGTCACGAGTCCGACTCTCTAACCTGGAAACACTGCAATACCAGGTCGATGCGTGGAGTGGGCGGGGCGAGCCCCGCTTCCAGCTCCGCGCTTCAAAAATCCATTTAATATATGGTCNTTTTCTATGGGGTTAAGGTCAGGCGAGTTGGCTGGCCAATTAAGAACAGGGATACCATGGTCCTTAAACCAGGTACTGGTAGCTTTGGTACTGTGTGCAGGTGCCAAGTCCTGTTGGAAAATGAAATCTGCATCTCCATAAAGTTGGTCTGCAGCAGGAAGCATGAAGTGCTCTAAAACTTCCTGGTATACGGCTGCGTTGACCTTGGACCTCAGAAAACACAGTGGACCAACACCAGCAGATGACATGGCACCCCAAACCATCACTGACTGTGGAAACTTTACACTGGACCTCAAGCAACGTGGATTCTGTGCCTCTCCTCTCTTCCTCCAGACTCTGGGACCCTGATTTCCAAAGGAAATGCAAAATTTACTTTCATCAGAGAACATAACTTTGGACCACTCAGCAGCAGTCCAGTCCTTTTTGTCTTTAGCCCAGGCGAGACGCTTCTGATGCTTCCTGCTGATGACCAACTTTATGGAGATGCAGATTTCATTTTCCAACAGGACTTGGCACCTGCACACAGTGCCAAAGCTACCAGTACCTGGTTTAAGGACCATGGTATCCCTGTTCTTAATTGGCCAGCAAACTCGCCTGACCTTAACCCCATAGAAAATCTATGGGGTATTGTGAAGAGGAAGATGCGATATGCCAGACCCAACAATGCAGAAGAGCTGAAGGCCACTATCAGAGCAACCTGGGCTCTCATAACACCTGAGCAGTGCCACAGACTGATCCACTCCATGCCACGCCGCATTGCTGCAGTAATTCAGGCAAAAGGAGCCCCAACTAAGTATTGAGTGCTGTACATGCTCATACTTTTCATGTTAATATTTTTCAGTTGGCCAAGATTTCTAAAAATCCTTTCTTTGTATTGGTCTTAAGTAATATTCTAATTTTCTGAGATACTGAATTTGGGATTTTCATTAGTTGTCAGTTATAATCATCAAATTAAAAGAAATATATCAGTCTGTGTGTAATGAATGAATATAATATACAAGTTTCACTTTTTGAATGGAATTAGTGAAATAAATCAACTTTTTGATGATATTCTAATTATATGACCAGCACCTGTATATGTTTTTATTATACGGGCTTAAGGCTATTTTTTATTTAGGTTCAGTGCCTCATATGCTCACGACACTTGGTGTTTGGAAATAACACCTCATCTATGATGTGGCAACTTCGTGCTAAGCATGGGGATGCAGTTACTCTGCTGCTGAGCACCTCTGTTGAAACCCACCCTCCTGAACCTTCTGGTATTGTAATCAGTCAAAACAAACTCTTAATGTTTGCACACATGTACATATTGTAGCAGTTGTATTAAAGTACAATAAAATATGTTATGTAACCTATTTTTTTAATCAGTTTCCGGGAAGCAACAGCTGGATGAGGCCTTGCTGAACCTTATTATTATGGATGCATAGCCACTGTCTGTGGTGGAAAATGAAGGCTTTAATGCCTTTCTCCACCTCCTGGATCCCATGTAGACAATACCAGGAAGGAAGTCACGTCCTTCTCTCCATTGAGCACACACACCCGTCATACACAGGTGTGTAAAGTACTTGAGTAATTACACTTGATTTTCTGTATTATTTTTCATCTGTACTTTACTCTAGTACCATTTTAACTGAAAACATTTTTAAAGAAAAATTGTACATTTACTCCCTACAATTTCATTCACGCATGAAAATCATTTTTGCAGGTCATTTTCTTACATTGCTCCTAACAAACCAAACATGTTGTGCTTATGCCATTTATTCCGCCAATGAGATTTGTTTAAACATACAATGTTTTGAACCAAACATGTTAATTGTTCCTTGGGAATTGATGACACGCCTCATCAATTACCACACGCAGCACCTTGATGAATGCAGTGTAGGAGGGTGTGAATTATGGTAAAGGTTTCGTAAGATTTGAAACACAAAGAATTTAGTCAGATCCAACAAGCCAGACCCACGGGTCAGACTCGAAACACCAAGGATTTAGTGAGAGCCAAATCGTGTACATGAAGTCGGGCGCGGTAAGCACCCTAGCTCACTACACATTGCGACACTGATAACTTATTTTTCTGTGATGTGACAACTGTTTCTTATAAACAACAGACAGAAGCTGTCAGGCCCCGGGTCTGATTCCCTGCCTGTTTTGTTTATTCTTTTATGTATGGTCTGTGTCGAGCACATGGTAGAGTTACCACTCACCATGCGCTCGGTCTGTGTATGCCCCGTCCCCTTGTTTCCCCACTTTCTCCTCTCGCACCGGTTTCTCCTTCTCCTCATCACAGCTCACCTGCTCTCACTCTACTGCTAATTATCTCCCTACTTAAACCTCCTCTGTTCTGCCATATTTCGTCAGATCGTTAGATTGTCTAGCATCCTCTTGTCTTGAGATTATAACTCTAGTCTTGGATTTATACTCGTATCTTGGATTTATACTCTTGTCCTGGAAACCTCTTGTCTAGACTGTCTTTGGGGATTACTGACTATCCAGTTTGCACATTTACCTTGTCCAGGCTCCAGCGCTGTTAGTATCCTGCACGGTGCTTCTATGTCCCCACAGCTGCCCGGACGATCTCACCTCCGTGGCTCATTTCGAGTGGGGAGTCTCGCCAGATCTCTGCTTCCACTTCCAGCGACGAGCTACTGGGGAATCCGCTGACCTTCATCTGCCTTTCACCCGTGTCCGCGGATTCTCTTCCATCTTGTTAGATTGTGCTAGTGGTTGATCGGGGAGTTATTTCACTCTCTCGCTCTGGTGGTATTTCTCACGCCGCCTTCAGAAACTCTCCCTCACGGGCATTCGAGAGGCAGGACGATCTTTTGCCCATCGGACTCTTACTCTTGTGGATTACTCACACCGTCTTCTGAATCTCTCCCTCTCTGGCATTTTGAGAGACTAGACAACCATTTGCCCCGACGGACGCTTACACTCGGGGATTATTCACACCGTCCTCTGTATCTCTCTATCATGGACGCTTGGGAGACAGGACAATATTTTTCCAAGTGGATTTTCACTCTTGGGGATTATTGTTGTATACGAACTGAGATCATCCTCTCACCTCTCACCTTGCGAGTCTGAAATCCTTGAGATCGCTATACCTTGTTTTCGCGGCCGAGCGCTCGAGCCTCCATATTAAGACTATCAGGTTATGTGCTGTGTGTGAGACTGCTTGTATCATTGTCGTTTATGTCTGACTCTTGACTCTGTGATCCTCAATTGAACTTATTAAAAAGAAATCTATCTCCCGCATCTGTCTCCAGTGTCAGTCGTAACAAGAAGCGACATCTCTGACCTTAGTTTTTAAATATTTTTTAAAGTACATCATGAAAAACACTTCATTTATGTTGTTACATATCAGTGCATAAATTTAATATTAATATTACATTTAAATGTTAAGCACATTGTGTTCACTGCAATACATAAAATAAGCATTCTACTGTGCTTCATTTAGTTTAAGTTCGATCGTACGATTTTGGTTAGACGGCTTCAAAAATTGTGGCTTGATTTCCGGTAAGGGAACATATGCTGCGTCCCAATTCGCCTACTTACACTATGCCCTTAAAGTATGTACTGTTTTTGTTATGGAAAAGTATGTCCATTTTAGTGCGCAGCAAAACAAGATGCACGCACTGAGACTAACGTGAAACGGAAGTGGCTTCTGTTCCCTAGACGACACTGTGATTGTTAACAGTCACAATAATCAAAATACAGCCATTCTTTGCATTTAAGTATGTATTTATTCATCATTTCATTTGTAATGTTTACTGTATACTTACATTTATTAATTCAGTGAAGCTTCACTTATTTATTTAATTAATGCAGTGTAGCGTCACTAAACTCGCGGTGAGTTTAATTATTAATTTTATTTAATAAGTTTATTATTAATTTTTGTTGTCAAACTGCTTCAGAATACCTGACTTGTAATTTTCAGGTGATCCTGAAGAGCTTGATTAGCTGGTTAGGGTGTGTTTGATTAGGGCTGGAGTTAAACCAGGGGTGCATTCCAGTCCAAATTGTTACACAGTGTCTATAAATCAACATTATTTCTGCAATTCTTCTAATACATTTTATAAGATTTTCTAAAACTGCAGAACACATTTACCTGAAGAGAACACTGTTTTTCAGTTGATTTGTCATGTATCTATAAAACCATGAGCAATTTCCAATACCATTTTTAATTTCTTATTACACTCTGAAAAATCAAGATGCTTTACGATGCCATAGAATAACTTTTTTTTGTCTAAACGGTTTTGTAACTAGGAACCATTAACATCTGAAGAACCTTTCTGTTTTACAAAAGATTATTTGTGGCGAAAAAAAGGTTCTTCAGATTATCAAAAGGTAAGAAAGAGATGGTTCTTAAAGAACCTCTGACTGAATGGTTCTTTGTGGAACCAGAAATTATTATATCACATTCAATCACATAGAACAGTGGTTGGGAATATGGCTCTCGAGCGACAAGTTGCTCTTTTTTTAAAAATCATGTGGCTCGCCAGGTAGCTTACCTTTTACCAACATTTGATCGTTAAAAAAAACATCATTATACACATATGAATATTTCAGGTTGTCCTGGGCAATGCACGCATGCAGTGCTATGCGCAAGCGTCACGACACTAATCAACGGCAAACAACGTTTCTATGGAAATCTCGTCTCGCGTCCACTGCCCATAGAGCGCGAGCAGTTGAGAAGAGCGAGCGTCATGCTTTTATTGAAAGTTACCCAACAAACATTTGGACGTTTAATGACCGTTGAAAAGACGTCAGTCCGACACATCCCGTCACGGTTGAAAAATAGTTCGAAAATGAAAGTTGAACGGACGTCTTTGACGTAACTTGGCCGTCATTTCCATGTCTTTTCTACTCGTCCGTAGACGTCCAACTTTTCCTCTTCTGGACGTGTATTAGATATGTTGCTGCTTAATTTAAGCGTTTATATAAGCCTGCGTTTGACATAACCACACACCCATTGTGTAACATCGTGTAACGTAAAATGTCGTAAGGTTTACGTTCCTTAAACTGACATAGTTTCTAAAAAAGTTGAAAATCGGTCCAGTCTGACCTGAAAGTCTATACAACGTTTTAATCACATGTACATCACAATCAATAACACATTATTTGTGGACTTAGGCAAAAAGAAGTGTTTTAATTTATCACAGCATATTTTATAGTGAACATCACATTTTTTTATTGTCTTCCATTTGTTAATCAGCTACTATTCAAACAAGAAAACTGTGGCGAACCACAAGTAATACGAGAGGAGACATTCACCAAGGTACTGTACCTTTAAGGGAGGGAGGAGTTAGTTGAGGAGTGTAGTTCCAATTTGTGATGTGTGTGCTGTTTTTTTGACTTCACTCACTGTTCAGTGTGAGATATATTAATGTGGAGAGTAAGCGGACCTGACACATCTTCGTTTCTTGTCTCCTCGTTTATTGCACTCCACAAGTGGTGACCCTGACGCGAGTTGGATACGACTGAATTATGTCCACGATGGTAATGAAAATGCTGCTGCTAGCGGCGCGGCTAATGTCGGTGCTACCTGCGCCACCACCGTCAAATTACCGGACTTCTGGCAGCACAACCCACGGCCGTGGTTTCAACACATCGAGGCCCAGTTCCAGCTGAGAGGAATAACACAGGACATGACAAAATATTTCCACGTGGTAGCAGCCTTAGATGCCTCGATGACAGCCAGGGCTATGGCGCTGTTAGAGGCTCCTCCGGTTGACAGCAAATACGACGCACTCAAAACATTCCTGTTGAAGCTCTTTGAACTGTCGGAGCTGGAGAAAGCAGACCGCCTGCTGTCTCTGAACGGCCTTG
>NW_026634130.1:51209-109331 GCF_024868665.1 Triplophysa rosa
AAAAACCCTGTTGGTAAAAGCAAAGATTTGAATTCTGCCTTTAATGTCATCACTCAACGGCAAAGCCCGCCCAGCAGTGGTGACGATCTGCCCTATTTGCTTAGACACAGCCCCATGTGGGAAGTACAACAGTCGCCATTGTTAGATCGTCACTGGAGCTACACAATGTCTGCGCCACGGAGGCACTACAGTTGTTTTGTATTAGGATGTACCGACCAGCATAACTGTCTTCATAGACTCCCGTAAGCTGAGTTATAGAGAACAGCATGGTTAAATTTCATTTATGAAGGCAATGTCCCGCTGAGAATCGGTAAAGTATTTCACGTTTCCGCCAATTATTTCATGCCGGACTGCTTCACAAATGAGGGCCAGTACAACGCTGGACTTTCAACGAGGTTGCTACTGAAACTGGGAGCAACACCAACACTTCGTGCCCAGTCCTCATATCCAGCAGAAGCAGTATCACACCTCATATTGTTGCTGATTAGTCTTTCAAAATTGCTACTCTTAATGGGCTTGTTATCGCGCTATATTGGTAATGTTGCTAACAATAGAACTACAGCGTCTAACTGTATTTATTGACGCTGCCCTCACATGCTGTCGGGCTTATCGTAAACAATACGTAAAGTAAGTGTGACAGTACATGATAGAACAACGTTGAAAGCGTAGTATAACTGTAGTGACGCTAAACTATACCTGCTCAACCTCCATGCAGCATTTATTCTCTGGCTCTGTAGTGATTTTACTGCAATTCCCACACGAGCACCTGCACAGCGATTTATACATTATAATGACGGACCGTGCTAATGCTTATCGATCACTTGAAGAACGTTAATTTCACAATAACTGCAAAATTACAACTAACCATTCGGAAACGTCCGGTTCAATTCTTAAGGTTGTCACTTCTTCTTGTCTCTCCATCAGTGTCAGACTCCGGTTCGTACATATAGGGCTGAACACCACTAACAATTACTGACATTTTGATGTTTTGATGTGGCCGGTAAGCATCAGCACGAGTTCCTGAAACTCCGCCCTCCTCTGGAGCGGGGGCTGGGACGAAAAGCTCATTAACATTTAAAGAGATATAAGCAAAGCCGGTGCGTTTTTACACACACTCAAAAACGGGCAACTTCAACATTATATAATAAATGATCCGCTGGGTATTTTGAGCTAAAACTTCACATACACACTCTGGGGACACCAGAGACTTATTCCACATCCAGTAAAACCATTCGAACAACCTCTCCTTAAATGTACAACATTACTGAATTGCAAATAGTAACGTTATCTGCCACTATTTATAAATACCAATAGCATATACCCAGATAGCACAGGTACATCTGTAATATGTCTGCTAAAGATCTGGAGACCTGGAAAACATCTGCTGTGTAAAAACATCTGCTAAACATCTTAGCAAGAGCTGTTGTACATCCATTCTAAATCATACACATTTTACAGGCATTTTCTAGAGGTCTATATGACATCTGACAGCAGACGTCTCAGATGAGCAAACAGCATCTGCCAGATGTCTTGCAGATGAAAATGTAGACATCAAATAGATGTCTGCCCGATGTACGTGTGCTATCAGGGTAACTATAATTTCCACTTAATCCAAAGAAAATACAGCTATTTTTGGTAAGTGTAAATACTATATCGCTAAGAAATGCTGCTACTTTCACTTTGTGTAAACAGAACCTACTGCTATTTAAACTTAGTGCAAATAGCCGCAGCCTTATTTTCAAGAGGGTTCAAAACAGCATTTCTGACACTTTATTTTCCAGTTTATTTTTCCAGTTTATTTTTATTTAGATAACAAGAGAGGAGGAAGTTATTGAGAATGAAGAGGAGTTAATTCGGTATGAAATCAAAATAATCGCGGTGAGCTGCTATTCTTGCACTTTTGTATATTTCAGAAGAACGTAAAAGCTTTTCATGGGACATCTCTGCTTATGTTTCAGTCAGAATAAAAAAATTTTATGGAATAATGTAAACAGGATAATGTTAGTCTTTAATCTAACGAATAAATTTCCACCAGTATAAATGTAGGCATAATCATGTAGATTTCTGTTTTTCAGAAATTTAAGGGTTTTAAAAATGCAAAGGGAATTCAGTATGTGTAAACATATCAAGATGAAGTTTGATTTGTCAGGTATGGTGACTGTAACAAAGCTCAAAAAAACGGGAAGGAAAGAGGCGGGAACCGGCGAACATTTAAGAATAAACTTAAATCAAAAATAAACAAACAATAATACGGAAGTAAAAGGCCACACAAACATAAACACAAAACTTAACATTTACGGGCCCGGTCCTCTCTCGTCGGCAGTCCCGTCACTCGTCCTCTTATGCTCCCGAGCTCCCCCATGAGGCATGCGGGACCGGTGCGTCTACAGCTGATACTCATTATCACTCACGCCACCGGCCCCGCTTTCCTGCCCCACGGCTCTCGTCCCGCCTTCCTCACTACATACCCCCATCGCCCCTCACAGGCCGGGGGTACCACCGCGCCTGTGCTTACTCCACCGCCGGGGGGCCCCCCTTGAAAGCCCCAGCACCTGGGGGTACGCACCGACGAGACGAGAGAATGGAGCCGGGAGCACCCCGAGCGACAGGGACGAGAGAGGGGAGAGAGGAAAAAAAATAGTCTGGTTCCCCGACACGCTGTCGTTCGGTCCTCAGCCAGCCGAGAGGCTCTTCCTCGCGGTGCTGTGCGGTGGTGCTGGACATCGGGGGGACGGCCCGCTCCTCCTCCGCTTCTTGGCGGTGGCTTCTTTGGCTGAGGGTAGCCGGCAGCGAGTTTTCCATTCCCTGCTCCTCCCCTTTTCCTCGGTGGACGGCAGCAGGCTCCGGCCCACGGCAAACGGCCCGAACTCCTCCGCTCCCTCCTCTATGGCCGCCACCCCACCTCGGCCCAGGAGCACGGCAGCGAGGTCCTCGTCCCAGCCGATTCCTCGTGGTCCAGCACCACCGCTTCTCAGCACCGCAATGCCCCTCGGCGGCGAGGGCTCTTCGACAGCATGTCCCTCCTTCCTTCCGGGTTTCGGCACCAATGTAGCAAAGCTCAATAAAACGGAAAGGAAGAAGGCGGGAACCGGCGAACATTCAAACACTTTAATAAAAAAATAAACAAAACACCAGTAAAAACAGGCCGGCAGCCCCTCACGGACGACTGCTGGCCACACGAACTTAAACAAAACGTAACATTTCCGGGCCCGGTCCTCTCTCGTCGGCAGTCCCGTCACTCGTCCTCTTATGCTCCCGAGCTCCCCCATGAGGCATGCGGGACCGGTGTGCGTACAGCTGATACTCATTATCACTCACGCCACCGGCCCCGCATTCCTGCCCAACGGCTCTCGTCCCGCCTTCCTCGCTACAATGATCCATACCCGAAATGTGACCTCTGCATTTAACCCATCCAGAGAGTAGTGAACACAAGTGGTGAACACACGTACACCCGGAGCAGTGGGCAGCTATCACTGCAGCGCCCGGGGAGCAAGTAGGGGTAAGGTGCCTTGCTCAAGGGCACCTCAGTTGTTACCCGCCGGCCCTGAGGATCGAACCAGCAACCTTCTGGTCACGAGTCCGACTCTCTAACCTGGAAACACTGCAATACCAGGTCGATGCGTGGAGTGGGCGGGGCGAGCCCCGCTTCCAGCTCCGCGCTTCAAAAATCCATTTAATATATGGTCCCCATATAGGGGACGTATCAGATATTAAACTGATAATAACAGATACTACACTTGATCTTAGCCAGAAGGCCGAGAAGCGATGAGAAGATGAAGGCATGTGGCATTAAACTGGACAAGAGGTGATACATGTTTTCAGGTAAAATCAATTACACCTTTGTGTTTCACATTGAAATAAAATTTACCATGAAATCAAACCTTTTTTACTGGACAAAACTGTTTGTCATAGACCCATGAATGAGATGTCAAATCCACGACTTATTAAGGAGAGGTGTGCTATGAATTTCCGTTAACAGTTATAACCCTTGTATAGGGACCAATTCTCACTATTAACTAGTTGCTTATTAGCATGCATATTTTTAGAATATTGACTGTTTATTAGAAATTATAAAGAACATATTCTGCATGACCATATTCTACATCCCTAATCCTACCCAATACCTAAACCTAACAACTATTATATTAACTATTAACCAAATTAGGAGTTTATTGAGACAAACGTCATAATTAATGATTTGTTAATAGCGAGAATTGGATCTTAAAATAAAGTGTGAGCGAATTTTCCAGTGATTGGGTGTTAATCCGACTAGTGAAAAATCATGGAAAAAATCCCATAGGCTTGACAATGGCATTACATTTTTGCAGGGACAAACTGGCCATCTGGAGCACCTGGACTTTCCCCCCACCCTAGCAACCGTACAAACAGCCACCCATGTGTCCGGAACCAACTACTTCCATACTATATAGTGGCCGAAATTCAGAATGGGGTTATATAGACATTTGGGCGGGCACTTTTATTTTGGTTGACAAACCAGTTTGTGGCCACTCCCTAACAACTTACAAGAGTACCCTAGCAACCGTATAGCAATATGAACAAGCCATATCCCAAATCCACAACATCGTACAGACCTGGTTATGCTATATTGAAAGCTTTCCTGTGGCTCATGCCAAGGTCATGGGTTCGAGCCCAGGGGATTGCACATAGTCAGAAACAAATGTATAGTACAATGCAAGTCACTTTGGATAAAAGCATCTGCCAAATGCATAAATGTAAACCTTGAGCACTTTAGCAACTGCCCAGTGACAAATTTTGCATGGCAAGCAGCACACAAATATAAACATATAAAAATATAAAAAACAAAGTATAATTTATGCTTTCTTTTTAAAGGATACCGGTTTAAACATGATGGGATCATGGTGCAGTGGTGTAACCTTATCAAGCGATGGGACGATGAATCCTTAACAGAGCAAGAAAACCTCAAACAAACATATAAGATGGGCTGTAACTGCACGGTAATAAGACAACAACAACTGTCAATTCTGTCATGATTTGGTTTCAGGCTCTTCATGTTACAGGCTTTGTTATGTGAAACACAAAAGTCAGAATATGACTGAAGAACTATTTCTATAACATAGATAGGCTAGTCAAACACGTCACACTCATGTCAATGTCCAACTGTACGTCAGCTCAAACTCATGTCAAACTCTCATCTCCACAGATCTCTACGTGCTTTGGCAGTCCATGTTGTTCCCAATCTAAGAAAGAATGTACGTGGGAAAAAAATCAAGCAAACAATCTTGTTTTGCGCAGTCGTTATGGAGCACAATTATTCTTTACTGTTTGCAGCTGGTTCTGTCATCAAAGACATTTTTACTAGACATGCTATAATAGAGATGCTGATCTTGCATGTGTTTTACAAGACAGGTGAGCAACTGTTTAGATTCCTTTATTGATTATTATCGATGATTATTATATCGATCAACAAAGTTAGTCTTATTGTTTGAATGTCTTTTTCTTATTGTAGCACATGTGTCATGTATATATTTACTGAAAAAGCAGTTATCGTTTTTAGATCATCTGACTAAGTGTAACCGGTCTGTGAGGAGTCACCCCTGGCACAATCAGCGTCGCCATGGAGATGGAGGAAATCAGAGCAGCACACCTGCCGCCCATCAGCGCCTCGTGCCAAACGGCTATAAAAGCCGCTGGCAATCGCAGGAAGGTGAGCAACGTCTCCAGAGCACAGAGATCACACTCAAGCTTTGTTCTTGTGGTTTTTTTCCAGACTTGGACGATTGAGCGAACGACCGGAAGGAACGCCCATCCCGCCCCGCTACTCGCAGCAACTGGACAGGCCGGCCCAACGACTCATACCCTCCTCGGCTCTGGAGAGTAACGGATCCGATGATAGGATTGACCCGGCTCCCCAACCCTGTACTTCTTTCGTCTCCTCCGGGAGGCTATCAATAAACTTACCCTCCGGGGTCATACTCTTTACCTACTGTGTACGTGTCGTTGCTCTGCCTGTCACAGGTCCCACTTGCACCGCTCTGCACGGGCCTCGATCCGGCGACGGTCCGGATGGGAGACGGGAGCTCTAACGAGGAGGCTAAAGACCAGGAGGCTAAAGACTCTTCACTAGCTGGCCTCCGTTACATAAGTACATTCATTTTATGAATTATGTCTAATAATTAAATAAAATCAAGTCATCAAACGCAATAAACATGATTTCTCATTCACGTCTGATTGATTATTAGCGGTGGAGTTGAAGACGACAGTTCCGTTCTCCTTCACAACGTCATCAAGATACGCCTTTGTAGTTGTTTTGAACATATCTGTTTTGAATGCGGCTCTAGCTCTAGCGGCGGATTTTACAAATTGCGCCTTTAAATGCATGAAACAGGATATTTTTCTAATTTCTTTATCTTCGACTTTATTAAAAATGCATACGGTGTAACACGTCTAAAAGAACCATATGAAAAATTCCTCTCAAAACTCCAAATAGAAAAAAACTTCACCACAATGTTTAATATGCTGTGAAATTCTAAATTTTGTGGCTATGCCACGAACGGCCGTGAGACTGGGTTGTCACCAGTGACATGCACAAAATAAAGTATTGCAAAATGTTTTGATCTTTTTATGGTGTTGTTAATGTAAAGTATGACTCCAAGGATGTAAAAAGTATTTGAAAATTATACTTAAGTGAAAGTACAGATAATGGGGGAAAATGTACCTAAATTAAAAGTTAAAGTATCTAGCTAAAAATATACTTAAGTGAAAGTAAGTACTACATTAAATTGTATTACAAATGTAAAAGTAACAGAATGAAAAGATTCTTGTTCAAGCATTTATTCTTCCAATATTAAGTGAATGAACATTGACTGTGAGACAAAGAATACATTTCATCTCGTAAGAATCCTTACTAACGCCACCACTGGAAAATAACTTGTTAAGACACTTCTTCAACCCTGCTCCCAGGGACCCACTGTCCAGCCAGGGGTGCATTCCACTTCACTTCAGATACCCTCGCAAACTTCCCTAAGCACTTCCCCTCGGGAAATACTCAACTCAACTCAACTTTATTTATATAGCGCTTTTACAATTTTCATTGTTACAAAGCAGCTGTACATGAGACACATTGACTACAAGCAAAACAATCAAAGTTGTACCTGCAAAAACAAGAAAAGGTTGAAAACACAGAAGACAGACACACCCACACACAAAACACTCCACACACACAACACGCACACGCACCAACACACACAGACACAGAGACACACACACACACACATACACACACACACACACACACACACACACACACGCACGTACACAGACAAGTACGCACACACACACACGCTCAGTGAGAGCACACATTTAGGATAAAGGAGAGAGAAGCACAGGTCAAATATAACAGATAATAAATTCCTATATGCAATATTAATTAAGTAAAACTTTAAGATTCTAAAGCAGCCCCCCCGGTCAGGCAGATAGTGCAAAAACAGTATGCAAACGGTGGCGAGGAACCCAAAACTCTAATCGAGAAAAAAAACCTCAGGAGAACCCAGGCCCAACCAGGGGATTCCAGTTCCCCTCTGGCAAAAGCTGCTGCCTCTGCACAAGCTCCAGAGAACTTGCACAACAAGGCTAAATAAAATAAATAAACTTAATAATAAAATAAATTATAGTTTAAGATTATCATTAATAATCTAATAGCATTTGAAGTTTTGTGGTGAAGACATGTCAAGAGACCGCGTCCTTCTTTATCCAGCTCTATCATCTCAGCTCTTGTCAGGTCCCCACTTCCCATTCTCCGCTCTACCATCAGGTCAGGCCATGAACTGCATCCTGCTCGCTGTGGTAACCTTGGAACAATGAGACAAGACTGGCTGAGAGTAGAGTACTGTTCTGTACTCTTTGATGCAACAAGTACATCAGTTGTGTTTTTGGTTCCGGTTGATCTAACTAATGCAGCCTAAACCCTCTGAAGATTTATATTATGGAAGAGTAGTGTATGCAAGATTAAAAAGATGCGTCTTTAGTCTAGATTTAAACTGACAGAGTGTGTCTGCCTCCCGGACAGTGCAGGGAAGACTATTCCAAAGTTTAGGCGCTAGATAGGAAAAGGATCTACCACCTGCACTTGATTTTGAAATTCTAGGTATTACCAACTGACAGGACGCCTGAGAGCGTAATGCACGTGAAGGACTGTAATACAAAAGGAGTTCATTCAAGTACTGAGGAGCTAAACCATGTAAGGCTTTATAGGTAATAAGCAAGATTTTAAAGTTAACGCGATGCTTTATAGGTAACCAGTGCAAGGTTGACAGAACCGGGCTAATATGTTCATACTTTTTTGTACGTGTAAGAACTCGAGCTGCCGCGTTTTGGACCAATTGGAGTTTTTGTAATAAGCCTGCAGGGCAACCACCTAACAGTGCATTACAGTAATCTAGTCTTGATGTCATGAATGCATGAATTAACTTCTCTGCATCTGAGATTGACAGCATATGACGTAGTTTAGATATATTCTTAAAATGGAAAAACGCAATTTTACAGGTGTTGGCGACGTGGCTCTCAAATGACAGATTACTATCGAATAGAACGCCAAGATTCTTTGCTGACGACGAGGGTTTTATGGAACATCCGTCAATAGTTAAACAGTATTCTTGGTTGTTACTTATAGCAGTTTTCGGTCCAATAAGTAACACTTCCGTTTTGTCCGAGTTCAGTAATAAAAAGTTGTTACTCATCCAGTTTTTTATATCGACTATGCATTCCATTATTCGATGGAACTGCTGTGTTTCATGAGGCTTCGAGGAAATATAAAGTTGAGTATCATCAGCATAACAGTGAAAGCTAACTCCGTGTCGCTTTATTATATCTCCTAGAGGTAGCATGTATAATGCGAAGAGCAGAGGCCCTAAGACTGAGCCCTGTGGTACACCGTACTGGACTTGCGATTTGCGTGACACCTCATTGTTTATTGCTACAAATTGAAAACGGTCGGATAAATAAGATTTAAACCATTTCAAAGCTATTCCCTTATTGCCGACATTATTTTCGAGTCTATGTAGGAGTGTGCTGTGGTCAATGGTATTGAATGCAGCACTAAGGTCTAGCAGCACCAATAACGAGATACAACCTCGGTCAGACGCCAATAGCAGATCATTTGTAACTCTGATCAAAGCAGTCTCTGTACTGTGACATGCTCTAAATCCAGAGCATGTCCCACCAACATTTACCCACCAACATTTTGAAGTGCGTTATGAAGTGAAGGGAGCGAAACTACTTCATATGTACACTTCAAGCAGCTTTATATCCCACAATTCAACTTGACCGTGACGTCACCGCAGAACGCTCGACTGTAATGTATGGTATATTCATTTTTGAACAAACGCATACTAGTGTAGACTATATGTGACCCTGGATCACAAAACCAGTCTTAAGTAGCACGGGAACATTTTTAGTAAAAGACAAAAATACATTGTGTGGGTCAAAATTATCTATTTTTCTTTTATGCCAAAAATCATTAGGATATTAAGTAAAGATCATGTTCCATGAAGATATTTTGTAAATTTCCTACCTTAAATATATAAAAACTTTATTTTTGTGAGTGGATGGTCTGCCACAGTGCCCCTGATTAACAACTTCAAAGCAATTTTCTCAATATTTAGATTTTTTGCGCTCTCAGATTCTAGAGTTTTAAACGGTTGTATCTCAGCCAGATATTGTCCTATTCTAACAACTCATATATCTATAGAAAGTTTGTTTATTCAGCTTTCAGATTATGTAAAAATCTCAATTTCGAAAAATTGACCCATAAGACTGGTTTTGTTGTTCAGGGTCACATATTAATCATGTGGTGATTTAATTGCATAATATTTTTAACTAGATTAGCCTATGTTTACAGTCAAAGTTCATACTATTGATGTCAGATATCTTTTTTCTATATTTTCTACAACTGATATGTATATAGAATGGTACATAAAACAAATTAATAAGTGAATATGGGTTTATTTAATAATTCAGCTTCAAAGTGAATACCAAGTGGTCAAGGGCTTAGTGCGTTACATTTAAACCTTATTCAAGAGTTCAACCAGTAGTGGGCACTCGTGCAACATTATCAATGATGCACTCACCGGAATATTGTCATTTTCCGGGGATGGGAGTAAACACACCTCTGTGTCTGGTGGGAGAGAGGCTGCAGCAGCGTTTGTGGGAGCAGCACTCACTGTGACAAGCTATCGGTGGAGTTTGTGTGAAAAAAGAAGAGACTTTTGGAAGTTTGGCCAAATTCTTTTTTCTCTCTTCATTTTTGGGCTCTACTGGGGTATATGTAACGAGTGTGGCCCTGTCCCAAATGGCGCACTCTGGTCTTGAGGACCTCCTCTGAGTCCACACTTGGTGACGTCAGGAAGTGCAGACCTATAGGGCACTAGGCACGAGTCCATAAGAGTACATGGGAGTGCATTTTGGGACAGACTTGAGGTCATCACACCCGAAAAAGCAAGTGGTGCTTTCTAATCACTCTCGCGGTACTTTGTTGTCATTCGCTGATCAGTCTGCGCAGCGCCACGTGAGTCGACCACTTGTTGTCCCACTGTTGTTATTTGGGACTGGAGCTGCCGGTTTTTATTGTTCTGTATTTCATATGTTTGTATTTCATATGTAGATATGCCACCCGAGCATTATGCAATAGATAATTATGTTTGTAATGCATTCATTTGTCATGACGTCATGAATGTATATATATTAATTTGTTTACACTATACTTAATGTGCATAATGTGTTCTTAATATGCATATGTTGTTATTTAATATTTCTCTATAATACAGAAGCTGTGTTGTTCAGCTTTACAGAGCCCAGAGACAAGATATAAATCTACAACAAAACATGGCTTATTACCTTAAGTAAGAAAATGCACTGCATTAAAAGTTTTTATTCTTGAATAGCTGGCTTAATAGAAAATAAATAAGCAATAATATGAATAAGTAACTAATTAATAAATTATTTTAGAATTTTATCAAAACATATATTTAAAAATGTATCCGTCATGTTTACGTAAATGTCTGACATCCACGACACTCCTCCCATCCGTTCTGTGATTGGGCGTTCGCAAGGATTCCTGGGTAGGGGACTTCAGTGGAGTCTCACTGAATGCGGGCTTCGCCGAAGACCGCATCGAGGGCACAAAGGAGGCGCTCGCGAGCAGACTTCTGAGCGCTAAAAAGACAAATGGGACATCCTACGGACTCGTAGACTTGGCGAGAACGCGCAATTTAAGTCCACGAGACCGCAAGTGCACCATTTGGGACAGGGCCTGTGTCAGCGAGTGATTCGTTCATTTTGTGTTGACCGCGCATGTGCAACATTGTACCAGAAACAGTAATGAAGTTCGTCTCTCGAGTCATCGGGTCTGAGTCCTTTCGTTCTTTTATACCGGAAAGAGAAATGATTAGTTCGTCTCTCGAGTCATCAGGTCCGAGTCCTTATACCGGAAAGAGAAATGATTAGTTCGTCTCTCGAGTCAACGGATCCGAGCCCTTTTGTTCTTTTGTCAAATGGTAGCTCCGCAGGCAAACCTGCAGCCTGTACCGGAGTCTTCGAGTCCGAGTCTTTAACGTTACGTGACCACTTCCCGGATCATCCGTCAAATGCATGATGTACGTGTTATATGTTGTATTATAGGAAGAAATATTATAAAATGATCAAAAGATATGTGCTATAAACATCTTATCTAAAACGTAAGGTTCTGTTATTTTTTCTGTCAGTATATTCATACATGTTTCTTGTGGATTTCTGCATGTGTTTTTAATTTATCTTAATAACTAACTATTTTGCATAAGAACTGTGCTGGCAAAATATAAACATAAGCAACACTAGTAAAGTCAGTGTTTATGTCTAATGCATATATTACACAAGTGATCTCTTATTAAATAATTGCACATTTAAATGATTTCAATAGCCTATTATTATATACTTTGCAAACTGCACGAGACGTTTTAGTAAAAAACACAAGTGATCTCTTATTAAATAATTGCACATTTAAATGATTTCAATAGCCTATTATTATATACTTTGCAAACTGCATGAGACGTTTTAGTAAAAAACAACAACCTGTAAACCTTAGTGCATACCCGAGTGACCCAAAATTTTTAATGGATTATAAATACATAACTTTACAGAAATGCTGTCAGGAAATAATTAAATAACTGTTTCTCATAACTTGTCCCTAACTACAATATAAGTTATTTCTTATTATATATCTGATCAAAACTAGCATAAATAAACGTTATGGGGTAATTTGGCTATTAACATGCAACATTAATTTAACTCTGCTCAGATGAACGAAATGAAAGGTTCGTTCATTTTGCTGAACGAGATTCAAACATCCGAATCGCAAAAATGACTCGAACTTCCCATCACTACTCTTCTGGCTAGGTGCATAACTAATGGCTTGTTCCTCTGATCCATGATGCGGGGAAACAAATTCTCGCGGATGTAATAAAAACGTTACATTTTAATGGTTGTATCCTCCCAACCATACAAAATATGATACAAAACGAATATGTTATACATGCTTTATAAAAACGTCTGGGTATTTGTTGGGGGCCCCTGGTTTCCTGGGGCCTTAAGCGACAGCTTACCTCGCTTATTGGTTAAGTCCGCCCCTGATTAAAGTACCTAGATGGATTAAACTACTGTTTCCGGTGAAAATTCGCAGTGCAGATCCATAGATTCTCAAACGGCTGATATTACCCACAACTCACCGCGAGTTTAGTGACGCTACACTGCATAAAATTAAATAAGTGATGCTTCGCTGAATTAATAAATGTAAGTATACAGTAAACATTACAAATGAAATGATGAATAAATACATACTTAAATGCAAAGAAGGGCTGTATTTTGATTATTGTGACTGTTAACAATCACAGTGTCGTATAGGGAACAGAAGCCACTTCCGTTTCACGTTAGTCCCAGTGCGTGCATCTTGTTTTGCTGAGCACTAAAAAGGACATACTTTTCCATAACAAAAACTAAATGAATCACAGTAGAACGCTTATTTTATGTATGGCAGTGAACACAATCTGCTTAACATTTAAATGTAATATTAATATTAAATTTATGCAGTGATATGTAACAAAGTAATTTAAGTGTTTTTTATGATGTACTTTAACCAATATTTAAAAACTAAAGTCAGTGTTGTTGCTTCTGCCTGTTGTTAAGAAACAGTTGCCACATCACAGAAAAATAAGTTAACAGTGTCCCATGTGTAGTGACGTGAGCTAGGGTTCTTACCGTGCCCGACTTCGTGTACACGATATGGCTCTCACTAAATCCTTGGTGTTTCGAGTCTGACCTGTGGGCCTATAGGCAGTCCAAATAGGATACAAATAGGCAGTAGATTAGATAGGTTTGCCATACGACTGGAAAGGGCCTTAATTTTTCTCTTACATATCAAGACAGATATAGGGAAAGCTAAAGGAACATTGAGTTCCCACTTGTTATGTAAACATTTGTGATTGTTGCTGCTTTCAAAGCAGGGACCCAATGCATATCAGTTACCAGTCTTGTGTTGTTCACCTCCAGCTTATGGGGGTTGGTGTGATCCCTGGTGTTGCAGCAAAGGCCGGACAGCTCTTTCATAAGGAGGGGTTGGGCAAGCGGGCTTTGGTGGTTGTGGGGCCCGTCGTTTTTTATTTGAAGCTTGTGGACTTGCGACAATAGAGTGGGAGAGCTTTGTTCCAGCAAACATTAGTTCCTCCATTTTCTCTGAGAAGCTCACAATTGGTGATGTTGGAGAGAGGGAGAGAGTAGGAAGAAAGAGGGAATGTGAGTCTGGTGTTTCTGAAGGCTGAAGTATGTTATCTTGCCTGTCCCGGTTGTTATCTACAGAAATTGATGTGATGTCGCTGGGCAGGGTACAGCCTGAGTGGTGACCGTGAGCAGTGGTTGTTGTGGCTGAGGGGTGTTATCCAAGTGTCCATCCGACTGCTGATGTGAACTCCTGTGGTCACTGAGGCCAGGTGTATGTGTGCCATTCAGGAGTGGACTGGCACACTCTGCTAATGGGTGATGGAGGGAGAAGAGGATATCGTCCTTTAGCACTCTTGCACCAAGTTTGTTTGAGTGGAGGCCATCTGTTGTAAAAAGTTGTCTCTGACTTCAGAGGAGATTGAAGTTCAGTCCTCTCATGTTGCAGGCTTTTTGCATCCATGTATTCAGACTGAGTAGCAGAGAAAACATATTCGTTCCTCGAGCTGGTAGAGGTCCATTGATGAATGACTGAACTTTCAGCTTTCCAAGTGTTTCAAGGAGCTCTGACTGCTTTTTTCAAATATAATTTTTCCTCACATCAAGGGCAGTGCCTCCCCCCTCAAAAAAAGTTGAATGAGAAAATTATCAACAGAATTTATATAAAATTAGACTACGGAATAAAACATACTTAGCTAAATATGACATCAATAAGCGTGTACAACAACGTGAAAGAACGACACCGCTTGACAGAATTTCAGAGTTTCTCTTGCCAGAGTTTCTCTAGCCCATTGACTTTCAATATACCCCTTAAGCGTGCGGTGAGTTTGAGTGGATGTAATTGAAAAGAATGGAGAAAAGTCACATGAGAGGAGGCAATGCCTCCAAGGGGCTATGATTGGATGAACTCATCAGTGAGATCATATCTCAAGTCATCCCACCTTCCTGCTCGTCTTCATCATCAATTTTAAACTGCTGGAGCTAAAATAGATTGAACTTTTATTAATTTTTGATTATTAGTTTTATTCGTGTACCTTTAGGACTTGTAGGATTTGTGGCGGAGATAGCAGAGGAGATATCGATTGTTGACAGAATATTAAGTTTTTTCATTCGACACCTTGCAAAAGCAATCAAATCTGATGGAAGACCGCAGCCCACCAATATTAATAAACAAGGGAGGGGATTTTCTGTCAATTGGTACTCAGGAGTGGACTGGCTTACCTGGAGTAAAATTAAAAAACATTTGTTCTGTTGGCCTTGACTTCTTTTCTCAAGTACCCGAAATGGCAAATGGACTAAATATGGATTTGATGACGTTAAAAACTTAGAACGGGCAGTTCGACGACATTGCAAATCATAGGACCATGTAAGTGCCCAAGTTAAACTTAATCTTTTGGGAAGAGTTTGTATAGAACATGTCTTGGATGAGGGAGCTAGACTTCAAGTTGAAAAGCATAAAGTGCTCGAGTGCTTAATTGACACCACAACCCTGCTTGCCCGACAAGAACTAGCATGAAAACGCTAGCTCGGACAACAAGGGTAACTACAGAGAATTTCTCAGGCTAAACATGATGAGTTGCTGGCGACGCATTTGTAGACAAGCACTGTGTTTTCTGGAATGTCAAATCGTATCCAGAATGATCTAATTCACTTTATCGCTTCTGTCATTTCTGTCAACTTTTAAAAATGAAATCAATGCAGCTCCCTTCTTTGCATGGCAAGTAGATGAAACAACAGATATAAGCAATCAAGCTCAACTGTCAATTTCTGTGCGATATGTTGACGGAAATGCAGCAATTCAAGAGAGATTTATTTGATATTTTAATGTGTCAGGTGGACGTGATGCACAATCTGTGTATGAAGGCACCGATTTGGACAAGGCCATGCCAGAACTTTATAAACTAATGTGTCTTGGTGCTACAATTGGAGCGACATCTGCAAGAATGGAAAGGAGTTTTTCATGCCTAAAACAGACCAAGAACTACCTGCGCAATGCAACAGGTCAGGAACGTCTATCTGAACTGGCACTGTTGTCTATTGAAGCCTCCCTTGTGAAAGAATTGGAAGGAAGAGGCTCATGGTGGTGTATGCAGGTGACAGAGAAGTTCAATTCCATGAAGGAAAGAAGAGTGGACTTCACTTTTAAGGTTAGAAGTTTGAAATACTATAAATGTTTTTCACAAATATTACAATGAGTTTTTTTAGTTAAATTAAGACATTTTCATATTTCAGTTGCACAAACTACATAGTTTTGCATGAAGATGTTTGTGACTCATAGGTTACATAAGAAATTGCAGAATAGAAAATTGTCAGGTCCCGGGTCTGATCACCTGTTAGTTTTGTCTTGTCTTTCACATGTTAGTGTTTCTCGAGCACATGGAGGATAGTTTGACAGCTCTCCATGTGCTTGGAGTTTGTGTGTATACCCCACCTTCCTCGTTACCTCATCACGGCGCACCTGAATTCACTCACGCTAATCTCATCACACCGGTTTCCACTCCCGCTATCTATTCTCTCCTTATTTAATCCCCTGCATTCTTTTGTTCTTTGTCAGTCCGTTAGTTTACTAACCTTCCAGTCGTGAAACTCTGGTCGTGTTACTAAGTCCAGTCCAGTCCAGTCCAGTCAAGTCCAGTTACTAATTACTCTTGTTTGTCCAGGCTCCAGAGCTTTGTGCACCCTGCCTGGTGTCCCTCTGTTTCCCCAGACCGGTGTTGATCGGGCGAGTCCGGTTCTCCTTCTGGCTGGCTGTATGGAGGAATTTCCCCAGGCGCCCTGAGATTACCGTTTCCCAACTCCTCGCTGCAAGGACCGTTGTTCATTCCCTTACTGGAGGCACTCCCACTCTCTCCGGATTCTCACGGGTTCGATCCAGCCTTTTCACGGACTCTCCCTTCGGGGCTGTTTGCACGGAACGTATCAAGGACTTTCCCTTCGGGGCTCTGTAGTGATCCCTCCAGAATCTAAAGGATTCGGTCCAGCTATATCACGGACTCTCCCTTCGGGGATGTTTGCACGGAACGTATCAAGGACTCTCCCTTCGGGGCTCTGTAGTGATCCCTCCAGAATCTAATGGATTCGGTCAAGCTATATCACAGACTCTCCCTTCTGGGTTTGTTTGCACGGAACGTATCAAGGATTCTCCCTTCGGGGCTCTGTAGCGATCTGTCTGGAATCTCACGGATTCCGTCCAAACAATATTACAGACTCCCCCTTCGGGGTTGTTTGCACAGAACGTTTCAAGGGCTCTCCCCCTTGGGGATTTTTTGGCAACGGCCTCTGGATTATGCAAACTCTGTTCATCTATTATTGTGAGTTATTCAGGCCCCGCTAAACCTACTCCCTGATCATTTCCCGACCGAGTGCTCGAGCCCTGACCCCTTACTTGCATAGTGCTGGTGTTTCTCATTGTGTGTTTTCACTGTCATTATCGGAATAAATCTTTTGACCCTGCATCTGACTCCTGCCCTTACTACCCCATAACAGAAAATAGATTAGATTATGATTGCATTCGTTTCCACTAAAAAGATTATAAGCGTTCATTTATGCAAGCATTAATTGTAAATTATTTTTATCATTTGTAATATATTAATAAATATGACATTTTAAGATCGTTAGGTGAACTGCATTACTCATAATTTACTTTTGCTCTGTGTTGATCTGTTCCCTTACAAAGTGAAGAAGTATGCTAAGAGCAGACAGAAAAGGCAGTGAAGTGAGTTCAGGGTTTTAGGATTAGGAAATGTTCTTGTACTGGCGTTAATAGAATTAGTAAAATAATTGGTAAGTGAATTTGAAAAGGTCAATCATTTTACATTTAAAGACAGTTTCAAATTGAAATCCATTGCATTTTCCCACTTTGTTTTGTTTTGTCCTCCAGCCTGCATTTTTGTTCAAAAACTTTTGCTTGTGATCAGGCTTGCTCAGGATAGCAGCAGCGCTAAAGTAAGTCACATCTCTTTTTGATAATATTTGATTTAATCTCCTAAATGCTTTGAGTATTTCTAGGCCTGCTAATAATTAAATTGATGGTGGGCTGCTTATAGGAATTCGCAAGAGTTCCAGAGGTAGATGAAGGTGGTGTTGATGTACATTTTGTCATCAAAGCAGGGAAAATAAAAAACTGCAAAAATCAGAGGTTCATACTGTAATTGTAACGATGACGCTGAGGCAGAGTTAGAATCCATGTGCGGTAGTTTATTTGATGAGTAACATAAACCGAGTTGAGTAGACAGGCAAAGGGTCAATACCAAGATGACTGTTCGACGTACAAAAAACATGAGTTAATCCAAAGGCAAAGGTGATTAAGCAGGCAGTGAGTCAAATCCAGAAATATAAGTCCAACCATGCAACCAAAACAAAGGGGTAATCCAGGTAATCAGAGAATAGATATCCAGGCAGAATCATACACAAAACAGGCAGAGAATACAGGGATACGCTTGGTAAGTACTGGCAATACTACCATGTGGTCTCAGACTAAATGGTCACCAAACAGGAAGTGAATGCAGAGGCAGAAGAGGGGTGGAACGGGGTCAGTAATCTGGTGACAGCTCCCTCTGCTGGCTGGGCGTTACAGTAATGAACTTGTAATAATAAAAAATATATATTTTTCACACATAAACACTGAAATGACACTGGTTTTCTGACGAACGCACTTGTTAAAAGTGCAGAGATGAACAATAATTACATGGGTAGGAATCTGCATCTTTATTTTTTAAGTGCACCGCACACCACTGCCCCACATGACAATCAGATTTACAAACTTGTGTCAGGTGTTCAATTGTTTACATCAGCAATCATTGCTTGAGGAAAAGAGTATGTAAGTGTAGCCCTGCCACGAATGTTTCTGATAATAGAGTCCCCCCACTATCAGAGTGTTTGGCTCTGCTGCTTTCTGAGCGGAGCGCCGTAGCCTGATTGACACAGAGCGTCTGCCAGCTGCAGTGTCCACTTTTGTATACACATTTAACATTTTTAGAAAGCTGCAAATTGTAATTAACAGATAAATGATAACGTATGCATTACTAAAGTAAATGAAATGGATAGTTCACCCAAAAAACAAACATTCAGTCATAATTTACTTACCCTTGTTATTTCAAACTTGTATGTCTTTCTTTCTTCTGCAGAACAAAAAAGAAGATATTTTGAAGAATGTTATTGGCAAAAGTTTTGTTCCCATACAATAGAAGTCAATGGGGACCAATGGTTTTTGGTTGCCAGCATTCTTCAAAATGTCATCTTTTTTTGTTCTGCAGAAGAAAGAAAGTCAGGTTTAAACTGTCAAGAGGGTGAGTAAATGACAGATTTTTAGTTTTTGGGTGACCGATCCCTTACATATCAATTTATGTCAGAGAAGCTACAATGTAAAAAAAATATTTTGCGACAGCTGGACATCAGCTGGAGTGACAGAAATATACCGTAAAATATTGTTTCCCCTGTAAAATTACATGATATAAGGATATATAATAAACTGTTAACCCGTTTTTCTTGTAAATTTTCTGTCTTTTTCTGTCATTTTACAGTTTTTGACCATATTTATAAAAATAAACTGTAAAAAATAAAATCTTGTTAAAAAATGAAATTTTCTTGCAGCTGAGCACTACTGGGGCGCCGATAAACTATCTAGTAAATTTGCACTCTTTTCTGTCATTTTAAACTTTTTGACCATACTTCAAAAATACATTAAAAAAATCTGAAAAAAACATATAATTCGGGATTTTTTTACATTTTACGTGGTAAATCTGGAAAAATTCTGTAACAATACTGTTTTTTTACAGTGAAGTTCAATTTGATGTGAAATAAAGTAATAGACTTTTCTCACTTAGGGAACTGTGATAGAAATTCACTCCACACATCTGACTTAAAATACTGTCTCCAACACACCCACACCAGTGTGTCACGGAACAAAAGGGCTCAATTGAGGAAATCCGTAAAGGAAAGTTTATCACATACAGTGCCAGAAAAAACAGTCAATAACAAAAAGTGCCAGGGAACTCCAGGCACACAGTAGAACAAAAAGGTAATCCGAGAAAACCGGTCGTGCTAGCGCCAGTAGCCGCAACGTGGTAGGCAGAGAGGAAATATCGCCGAACGAACCCAAAAGGTCCAAGTGGCTCTCTCTCTCGAACAGCCTCACCGTGATGAGATGCGGGGTCTAAGGGTTGGAAGGTAAATCCTGGGTGTGACACAGAAATACAACGAGGAGACAGTAATCCATTAGATGCGTCTCCAGGTTGGACAATTCGAGGTTGAGACACGGCGCATAGGCTGAGGTCTCGCTCTGTGCTGTTTCAGTGTGCGGTCTTCTGGTGTTAAGAAGCGGCACTCCGCCATGCCCCAGTTTTCTTCTCAAGTTTAAGTTTTAACAATTTACTTTTTTATCAGAGATAATCGCGGAAAACCTGATCTATATGCAACGTGGTAGGCTAACCAAATCATATTTGTAAAAGCGGCACATTCGCACATAACGAGTGCATGAAGAAATCCATGTCCGAACACGTCAGCCGCGCACTGCCTTTTTCATTGAGAGCCAGACATTTTTAACTATAACACAATAAAAAATCTAGTTAAATCCTGCCTATGGTTGCGCAATACCTGCGAGTTGTAGATGCAAAGCTTTTCATCCAGTGCGCGCTGCCGTTTTTAAGTTTAACAATTCTGAATGTCCATTTCGAGGACAGCATTGCATGTTTCGCACAGTTTTTTCAAAGCTAATAAATTGAACTGAACGAAAAGAGATGACACTGTATGAAAGACACTGAAACTGAAAGGCTAATTTTTTTATATCAACTTGGAGGAGAGCAAATGTTGTATGACGTTTTGACAAAAAGAACTGGAACCGATCATAGCCTACATAAATTCAGCGAAAGTTAATAAATGTAGATTAATAAATTAGACGCATATATAGAAAAAAATATATAGAAAAATGTCAAAAGCAGGCTTTAAAGAAAAAGTGACAGAAAAAGTATAAAGGGGACTGTTCCCCAGTAGCTTTATGTCTAACAAAACGATCGCATCAATATAACAACACTAAAGAGCGAGCTCTTGCTTTCTTGATAGACATCTCCATTTGTCACCGTCTGCATAATAATGCCCGTTTCTTGTTAAGCAATGCATACAGAAACGTTGCCGCTGGACGCAACAGTCCTTTAGCTTGTGTTTTTAACAACACATGAAAGTACAGCACAAGACAATGTCTTTAAAATCTGTTAACGAATTAATACATTATTTTTAACCCTCTGCTCTTGTTGTTTCTTTAATAAATATAAAACAAATTCATTCTCCAAATGTTTTTTTTAATGATATTGCCTTTTTTCATTTTAAAAAGTGAGGGGGCACAGTGACTGAAGTGGCCGGGCCATGCCCCCTCGTGCCCCCTCGTGGCGCCGACTCTGTGCGCGTGTCTGTGTGTTTATACAACTTACTTAATGAGAAGGGTGGGCCTGCTTATTCTGCATAATCTGTATCCAAGGTGGTTCGCAGGACGAAAGGGCAACACGCATGTCCGGAGAAGCTTCCAGTTTGTTTCGCTGTCTTGTCTTCATTTTGGTCAAAAAGGAAAATCCTGTTTCACACATAGGTGGTTGTGAAGGGTAGTAGCAATAAAATGCTTGCTTTGCTCAGCATGGGATACTCCGTGGAAAGGCCTATAGAAAGAAGACAATTTTACTGTTTTGTGACGAGTTTTCAACGGGCTGTCACAAGTAAGCTGAAGCATTTCTGATTCTTCTTCAGAGGTTAAATTCAGTTTAGCAATTGATTCTGGAGTTTCAAAGTTCAAACTTCTCCTTGGGAAAGTAGCGACAGAAACTGTCCGTCAGTGCATCCAGATGTGACTGAATAAGACGTGTTAGACTTGCGACCGATTTCTTGCAAACATACTTTTCTTCAATGTGTCTCATCATTGTCGGAAACATATAGTAGCTTGCGGTTTTGAGTGATTTCTGGAAAGCCTGAATTTATTCGCAGTGTCTGAAAATATTGTCCTCCCGTCCTTGCAGTTTTAGATTCAGTTCGTTTAGAACAGAAAATATGTCGGCAAGATAAGACAGGGTTAAAAGCCATTTCTCATCGCGGAATGAGCTTGCGAGAGGTGACCGTTTCTCAGTAAGAAAAGCATGTATTTCATCCCTCAACTCGTACACTCGGCTGACCACCCTTCCCTTTGACAACCATCTCACATCTGTATGAAAGAGTAAATGTTTGTGCTCGGCTCCCATTTCAGTACACAAGGCCTGGAAAGTCGGCTATTAAGAGCACTTAATAAAGTTCACAACTTTGACAATGTCTTTCATCACTACTTCAAGTTCTGGTGGTATTCCTTTTGATGCTAAAGCTTCGCGATTAATGAAACAATGATTCCAAACAATGTTCTGTCCTGCTGCATCCTTAATTCTTCCAACAACTCCGCTATGTTTTCCTTTTCCAGTCATGTTGGCCGCTCCGTCGCTGGTGATGCCTTTGCAGTTAGCCCAATCCAGACCGCATTTAGTCATGAAAGCATTTAACTCTTCAAAAATACGAGCTCCTGACGTGCTAGAAGGTAGCGTTAGGCAGCACAAAAGATCTTCGACAAATTCTCCTTGCCAAATGTAACGAACATAAACCAGTAACGTAGCACTTGATGAAACATCAGTGCTTTCGTCCAGCTGAATAGCAAAATCTTTTGCTGACTTCAGTCTCTCTATAAGGTGGTTTTCCAAATTTTGCGCAATATCCCCAATTCGACGTGACACTGTATTGTCACTAAGAGGAATTAGTTTTAGCTTTTCAGATGCCTTTTCATCCACTGTATTATGTGCAGCAGGCAGTATTAATCTCTCTGCAATTGTATGTGGCGCTTTTTCTTTGGCAATATGATATGAAACTTTATACGATGCCAGGTGCATTTTGTGATTGTGTGTTATGCTTCTGCTGAGTACCTGAGCTGATGACTGAATTTCTTGAGCCTTCCTCTGAAAAAAAGCCAATGGTTTGTCCGCCAGGTCGGCATGGCGCGTATTTAAATGNTCTTTCCAGCTTCGCTGGCTTCAAACTTTCATTTGCCAACTTTTCCCTGCATATTACACACATTGTATGGCAGCATGGTGTCACGAACGTGTGGCGGGAAGAACCCAAGCGCACCGGAAGAGTCAGACGGGGAGTCCCACGACTCCCTTCGTCTGCGCCGGCCACGGATGCTGATGGGCGGAGGAAGAGCTGCCGGGGAAGAGGCGGACGGTGCGGCCATGCCGATGACCCCGATCTCCATGACGCGACCCTCCGGGATCACGGGTAGGGGAGATGGATTGGGTTGGGCTGAGACCCTGGGCTCCGGCCAATTCATGGCATACCGAATCATGTCCGTGAAGCCCAGCGGTCTCAGCATCCTCATCTCCTCCCGAGACAGCGGCTCATTCAGTCCGCCGTTGAACAGGGCCATCTGCTCAGTCTCATCATGGACCATCTCCCCTGCGGTCTCGAAGAATCGATCTGCGAACTCCAGGACATCGGAGTAGCCCTGTCGCAGACTGCAGAGGAGATGGGCCTGCCTGGATCGCCTAGCCTCCATCTTGCCTGCTGGGTTCAATGATGGCTCGTGTATTCTGTCACGAACATGTGGCGGGAAGAACCCAAGCGCAGGCAGGCAGTGAAGGGTTTAACAAAAAGGATATTTATTTAAACATGAAAACGAAACAAAAACCCACGATGGGGAAAAAACGTATACGAATACAAAACATAAATTAAAACAAAACACTTCTCACAGGGGAGCAAAAAATAACCAAACAAACTAACGACGCAACGTCTAAATGAAAAGCAATGCAAGACAAGACAAGGGTATCCACTACAGGTAATCCACAACAGGTAACGTAACACAAAAAGATCTTCGACAAATTCTCCTTGCCAAATGTAACGAACATAAACCAGTAACGTAGCACTTGATGAAACATCAGTGCTTTCGTCCAGCTGACTAGCAAAATCTTTTGCTGACTTCAGTCTCTCTATAAGCTGGTTTTCCAAATTTTGCGCCATTTCCCCAATTCGACGTGACACTGTATTGTCACTAAGAGGAATTAGTTTTAACTTTTCAGATGCCTTTTCATCCAGAACTGTATTAACTATGTCTAGTGCAGCAGGCAGTATTAATCTCTCTGCAATTGTATGTGCCGCTTTTTCTTTGGCAATACGATATGAAACTTTATACAATGCCAGGTGCAATTTGTGATTGTGTGTTATGCTTCTGCTGAGTGCCTGAGCTGATGAGTGAATTTCTTGAGCCTTCCTCTGAAAAAAGCCAATGGTTTGTCCGCCAGGTCGGCATGGCACGTATTTAAATGTCTTTCCAGCTTCGCTGGCTTCAAACTTTCATTTGCCAACTTTTCCCTGCATATTACACACATTGGTATGGCAGCATGGTATGCGTCAGAACAGTTGACAAACCCAAACTTTAAGAAGTCATCTTTAAATGGCCTTGCTGTGGATTTCTGCTTTTTCTTTGCTGGGCCTGGGAGATAACTGCCATGTTGTTCCTGTGCATCGCCTTCGCGGTCTTTCGTGCTGACCTCCGCTTCTGGAGGCAAGGATGGACGGCTGACGGCATTTTCAGCTCCTTCATTTGAAGAGGTCTCGCTCCCAGGCCCTCTTTTACTTGTGAAAAAATCGTAAATGGTATTTTTTGGCTTTGGCTTGCTCATGTTCAGCATAAAGACGGGTGTCACGGTACTGAAGAATTTGCATCATCTCACAGGGAGAAAGAAAAATGGCTGCGTCAACGACACTGCGTACAGTTTACGTGGGTCAGGTGACACAGTGATGGATTTATGGACTTATTTTGCATGTATTCAAATAATTTTGAAGTGTGTTTCTGTTCAAAATTCTTGTTATTGTTATTATTGTATAATAAAATTGAATTAATTATTTTACTAACATTTTTCTTAAATCATCCTGGCGACCCACCTGAGGGTCGCGACCCAGGGTTTGAAAACCACTGCCATATGGGTCCCACATAGCTTTGCCCATATGAGACCTTCATGGGCTCCAAGTGGGCATATGATTTCATGCTTAAAATACATTATGCATTTGAACTTTTTAAAGATATTATATTTGGTTGATAATCCTTTTAACATACAAATATATCAGATATTTAGGCTGATTTTGTTATGTATTTAATCAGAGGCGGATTAACCATATGGGCAATTGGGCAAGTGAGTGGATTTCTGCTTTTTCTTTGCTGGGACATAACTGCCATGTTGTTCCTGTGCATCGCCTTCGCGGTCTTTCGTGCTGACCTCCACTTCTGGAGGCAAGGATGGACGGCTGACGGCATTTTCAGCTCCTTCATTTGAAGAGGTCTCGCTCCCAGGCCCTCTTTTACTTGTGAAAAAATCGTAAATGGTATTTTTTGGCTTTGGCTTGCTCATGTTCACCATAAAGACGGGTGTCACGGTACTGAAGCCTTTGCATCATCTCACAGGGAGAAAGAAAAATGGCTGCGTCAACGACACTGCATACAATTTAAAAATTCTTGTTATTGTTATTATTGTATAATAAAATTGAATTAATTATTTTACTAACATTTTTCTTAAATCATCCTGGCGACCCATTTTTTAATTTGGGTCGCGACCCAGGGTTTGAAAACCACTGGTGTAGAGGGTGAGAGCGGCTCTGATAATACCTAGACGATGATGTAGCACAATGCACTGTCGATTGAGAGTGCTTAGGCTGCTGATTATCCTCGACATTGGGTCTCGCCGTGAGTTGCCGAACACTGTCGTGTAGAGGGTGAGAGCGGCTGTGATAAACACCCAGAGAGAGAGAAAACTCTTAGAAGTGGGCTGTTGGGACGGGGCAGGAACCGTCCCGGATCAACCAACCAGAGATGGAATGGCTGGGGTCGGGCCCGAAGGTCTTCTCGATCTCCCTGGGGGCTGGGAAGCAGACTGTGCACGGGATCTCGACAGCCAGAGGGCGGGCGAATCGCGGCGAAGAATATGCTTGATATCCTCTGTCTGCTTCTTTACTGTCGAGAACTGCGGCTCGACAGTATCACCAAACATCACCCAGTGCCCGCGCGGTCACCTTGGTCGCCCGTAGAGCGAGGTCGGTGACGGCGCGGAGTTCCTGCATAAGCGCTGGGTCGGTCTTTCCCTCGTGGAGCTCTCTCGACGCCTTGGCCTGATGGACCTGCAGGATGGCCATAGCGTGGAGAGAGGGGACAGCTTGGCCCACAGCAGAGTAAGCTCTCGACACCTAAGATGCCGAAAAACCTACATGCTTTGGATGGGAGTCTAGGTCGAGCCCCTGGGGGACATTGACGTATCCTCTAGCTGCCCCACCATTGAGGGAAGAAAGGGCGATGGAACTAGTTGATGTGCACGTGCCGAAAGGGGGCGTTCCAGGTCGTACTAAGTTCCTCATGCACTTCCGGGAAAACACGGCACTGGGGGCGAGTGCGGCTTGGAGCCGCTCTCAAACCCGGGGTACCATGTAAGTGTCAGGGGTGTGGTGCAGAACCCAGACGCAGGCAGTTAAAGGGGCAAATACAATTATTTTAATTAATGAACAAAACACAAAAACCCACGAGGGGGCAAACAGAAAATAAACCAGGAACCAAGGGTGGATACAAAAAGGGCACACAAACACTTCTTGCAAGGGGGCAAACAATAACAAAATAGGATCTTAACAGACTTAAAACGATCTAGGCAAGAACATGGCAGACATGAAACAGGGAATAAGTCAAAACGACCAAGCACGGGAACTGGGGCTTTATAAAAGGGAACACTAAAGAGGGATAATTACAAAGGGAAGGTGGCGGGCAGGTGACGGGAATGAAACACTGATGGGGAAATTACCGGGGAAATGAGGGGGCGGGGCCAAAGCACGAGACAGGAGAAACACGCAGCACAAAGTAACCCCAATGGCCACGTGTCTTCCACACATAACATAACAAGCACAAAAGACATGGTACTGTCACAACTAGAAAACTCACAGACTAGAAAATTCATGACAAGAAGGACAGAATCATGACACTAAGTGTGTCGATCTTTCCATTATAACAGCTGTAATCACTTTACCAAAATACCTTAAAAATATCATAAATGCTACATTGTCATATAATAATCAACTTCTTTCTGATGTAACTTCTGTCACCAAACAACCATAAAGCTGCAGTTCCATAAAGTCCCTTTCAGTATCATTGCGTGAAAAATTGTCTGTGAAAGATGATGAGGAAATTGTAACAAGACGAAAGAAAGTCAAGAATCCAGGTATAGCAAACACTGATCACCATAATGAAAAAAACATAATGAAAGCAATAAGAACTAGGCCTAAATCTCTGTTCATTCTCAATAAGACCTTGGACAGAGGACAATAAAGTGAATGTTGTGTGTGTAATAAATGAAGATGTTAATGATGTTTGTGTTTAAATCTCCTCCGGTGAGATCTTGACAGATTTATTGTGTTGATCTGTTATTTACACTTGATGTTCATCTAAGACTGTGTGACTTCAGTGTTTTAATGATGTATTTTCAAACAGTCATTGCAGTAGTTTACTGTAAAACACCTACAGTAACTAGCTGGCAACAGTGTTGACAATATATTACTGTAGAAATGGCTGGTAAGGGCTAACAGTGTATTATCCTACTGATACATCCACGTCAACTAATGTTCCTATGAATACTTCTCAATATTTTTTAGGTTTTTAGGTATGCAATAACTGTGAGTGAATATAATAGGTATATCTGTGAGAAACACAATAGTATATATCTGTGAGAAATTGCGAACCGGCTCACTGTGAGAATAGAATACAGAATACATGCAATCACAATGCGAGTAAAGTTGTGTTTTTTAATCCAATTTACTAACAGTATCTCTTTCATGTCCTACTGTTATTACAGTACTTTAAAACCTACACATATCCCTGATAGCACACATACATCTAAAAGATATCCATTTGAGTTGACATTGTTTGCTCATCTGCAATATGTCTCTCTGATACATATGCTGTCAAATGTCATACAAGATGTTTAGTATATGTTTTTATGTTTTTACACAGCAGATGTTTTTCAGATCTCCAGATTTTTACAGACATCTTACAGATGTACCTGTGCTATCTCCTACACTTCAATATTTACATGGCACGTTTATTCTGGCTGGCCTTGAGCTAAATCAATTAATGTGTTTAGCTGAAGGGTCTGACAAGTTTTGTTTTTAGATATTTTCACAGAAAATGAAGATATTTCGTAATCTTATATGATTGTTATCTTCTTTGGAACTTTTTAACGAATTTACGTTTCACACGATCTTTCATCTGTAAGGCATGCATCTAATGACAGCAACACATGTGTGAGCATTCAGTTTGAGTGACATGTGGGCAGGATTTTCTTAGGAAATGAAGATATTTCGTAATCTTATATGATTGTTATCTTCTTTGGAACTTTTTAACGAATTTACGTTTCACACGATCTTTCATCTGTAAGGCATGCATCTAATGACAGCAACACATGTGTGAGCATTCAGTTTGAGTGACATGTGGGCAGGATTTTCTTAGGAAATGAAGATATTTCGTAATCTTATGATTGTTATCTTCTTTGGAACTTTTTAATGACTTTACGTTTCACACAATCTTTCATCTAGTGTTGAACAGATTATGAAAGACCTCTGATTGGCTATTGTGTTTCCAAGGTCATCGGATATGTCTTTGAATGGCTCCTTACCCAGCGCTTGCGCAACCAAACCCGGAGGTACATGGAATGATCATTGCATCGCACTCTCTAGTGAGCGCTTACACAGATACACGGAGAAGCGTTTGAAAGTCCATCAAAGTCCAAATCAAACGCTTTTGTGTGGATCTGTGTAAGCGCTCGGTAGAGAGTGCGATGCAATGATCATTTCACGCGCTTCCGACTGGTACCGAAGTTTGGTTTTGTGACAACACTACTTTCATCAGTAATGGATTGATAAGGCGAATCGGCCTTCCAATGCAGAAAGAAATCTCGCAGACAACGGTTCCAGATGCCAAGAGTTCAAACTTTATTTGCTCGAGCCAACAAAGTGAGATATTCAGAGTTCATCTGAAGTGATCTAACAAATAAACATCTGACTCCACATTTTTTACAGAAATCTCATGTTGTTTTTCACAGTTTCCGCCAATCAGGTTTCACATGATATCATATTTTTATTAGCCTGTACCCTTCTTATTTGCCACAATTATATTTCAATCAGGCTCAATCTTCTTGCGGTCGCCACAGTTATGTTTCCGGCCTACTCTATTAGTATTTAATCGTGGCGAGCGCCTCTCAGAATTTTAAAATGAAAAACACATACAGTATATCATGTTCCCTTTAAACTACACTTTTCCGGACACATTTCCTGGGCTTATCGGACGATACATGATTTATCAACTGGGTAACTACTAGGGTTGTAACGGTTCTCTGTTAAAAATTTAACCGCGCGGTTCTCCACCAACGGTTCGGCACGCGGCTCATGTTAAATCTGACGACACATTTAGAATATGGTTTGTTAAAAATTATAATGCGTAAGACAGACTGACAAAGTTCAGCTAATGTATGTTTGTCGATGGATACACATTTAATACCTACAACAAATCAAATAACGTAGACAAATTTCAATAGGATTGACGTATGTTTAATATGACCAGTCATTTCTGCTTTCATCACCCGGGTGTTGTGAGCGCGCGAGTGCAGGTGAGACCTGAACAGCACATGTTGCTGTTTAAACTACACTCATTCAAGCCTTGCCAATTTAAACATTTAAGTGCAAGATGATGCAGATGAAAACTCGCTTGCGCGCTGTGAGAAGATCCGAAGCACGCATACGGAATGTCTCAGACATGGCGCACATATTGAGTTGTCTTTGAAGCGCTTAAACAGATTCACACACGAAGTAGGTCAACATGCCCCTCTTGTCGAGTATCTTAACAAACATAGTAGGTTATGTCTTAAGTGAACGGATGAAAAACAACGCATGTGTACAGTATCAGTGTACTGGATCCGTTTCATTCCTCTTAAAGCGACAGCTGCATATTCCTGCTGTCTGTTAAAAGTCAAGGAAATCACTCACTGCTTGTGACTCAATAGCTTCTGTAACTTCAATTATGATTCATCTTTATTTCATTTGTACATAGGCAATGCTATGTTTTATTTGATTACTTTAATCCATTTCTACCTTGAAAGGTATATATACAGTATCTTATTTTATTTTCTGCTTTGCTCTGTTGTTTTATTGGTGCTGTTACTTGTAGCTTGATTATTTGTTCTTATTTTTATTTGTCAGTAGTCCCTTTTCCCTGAACATAGCACAAACCAAACCTAACTGAAATCGTTACCCTAAAACCGTGACATAAACCGAACCGTGAGTAATTTGAACCATACACCCCTAGTAACTACTACATTACATGCACAACAACGTCTTGGTTACGGATGTAACCTCGGTTCCCTGATGGAGGGAACGAGACGTTGTATCGAACCGACAGAATGGGGTTTGTCTTGAGAACCTATCATCTTCTGAGTATTTAGAAAAGGCCAATGAAAATTGGCGAATGATATTTGCATGCCGGGCTCCTCCCCGGATGTCCGGGTATAAGAGGGAAGCCAACGTGCTCATTCATTCACCTTTGGTCTGAGGAGCCTAAAGCATCCTCCCCCGACCGCTGGGGTGGGCGGCCAGTGTTGTGGCATGAGGGACACAACGTCTCGTTCCCTCCATCAGGGAACCGAGGTTACATCCGTAACCAAGACGTTCCCTTTCTGGGAACGTCTTGTGTCGAACCGACAGAATGGGGTTCCTATGGAAAACGCCACAGCACTGAGCCGCGTCACAATCTCTGCGGAGCGACGTTGACTGGCCTGGGCGAGTCAGACGAACACGCTAGCGCGAAATTATGACCTTCCAGTGGAGAGGAAGGGGGACCCAGAGCTTTCCACAAAAAGTTGGGAAGCCCCCTAACGCCGGCCGTCACGGGCGGAGGCCTGATTCTCTAAATGGCGAGAAGCCGCCCGGCACCGTACGGGCCACTGGGTAAGCATTATTCCCCCTGGGGGAAAAACGCTGCAGAGGCCACTACCTACCGTAGGGAGGAATTAGTGGAGACACCACATGGTCTCACCCAGAAAGTGTGGACAGGAGTTAACCGCAAGGTGGGAGTCCACCTGGGGAGGTCATGGGTTGCCAAGGTGGGAACCATTCATGAGGATACATCAGACGGAACAGCCCACGGAGGGGGTGTTACCACATCTGGAGCACTAGGTCCGGTTAGAGCTATGTGGGAGATAACTCAACTGTACCCCGGCCTAAGGGGGCAGGGCTGCTCTACCCAGCCTGTCCCCTGGAAGGGTGCTTAGTGATGGATGGAATGCCTGTTCTTTACCCGAGGGGAAAGAAGTGAGGCGGGATCGCCACTGCTCCCCCCGGAGGGGGAAGGGCTTCCGCAGTCGTACGCCCTACCAACTGCCGGTCCCACACCTTGCCAGGATGCGGGCTGACACTGGTTCCGCGCGTAGGTATTACGGAGGTATTGTTAGGCATAGCCCAACCCGCAGCTCCGCAGATGTCTGCCAGAGAGGCGCCCTGAGCCAGTGCCCACGAGGGGTGTGCCTCACCCCCAACGGGCAGGGGCGAAAAGAGATCGGTATGCCCTAACGAGGGGCACAGCACGGATAGGTTGGGACTTCCTCCCCGGTGGGGAGCGCCTGCAGGTTCACCACCTGGTCTCTCGGGAGAGTGGTGGGAACCTTAGGCACGTAGCCGGGGCGGGGTCTCAAGATAGCGTGAGAATCCCGGCCCCGAGTTCTAGGCAATTTGTGGACACGGAGGGTGCTTGTAGATCCCCTACCCTCTTGGAGGTGAGCTCCCTGCGGAAAGCAGTCTTTATCAAGACTGAGAAAGGGCGGCAACCCGAGAGGCTCGAAGGGGGCGGGGCCTCTTGAGGCCCGCCACCTAGGTCGCAAGAGGGTACGGAGCGCGGGTAAGGTGGTCACCCTCTCGCGCCCCTTAGGAACCTAATGACCAGGTCGTGCTGTCCCAGAGGCAACCCAGCACTTGGGTCATGATGAGCGGCCGTAGCGGCTACATACATTCCCAGTGTGGAGGGGGAGAGGTTACTCCCCCGTCTCTCTTGAGGACGGGACAGCTCGTACCCGACCGAGCAACTCCGCGGGTCTTCTCCGAGAAGAGCACCAGGACGAGAAGAGGCACCACCTATGGGCGTATAGCCCGCCAGTGAGCCCGAAGCCCTAGCCTGAGTGACGTCCGGACCGGGGGTGGGTCACTCAGGATCTCCTCGTCCCGTCCAGACATGGAGACCAGGTTTTGCCTGGGATGCCGTAACGTGCCCCTTCCCCTGGGGAAGCTGTCCGCCAGGGGGAGCGGCCAGGGGGGAGTTGTTGTCAGAGCCTCAGCTCTGAGAACCAAGTCCTGGTTAGGCTGAAGGGGCGTAACTAGTACCACTTGATGCTCCTCTTTCCTGGCCTTTCACAGGACCTGTGCAATGAGGCTCACTGGGGGGAAGCGTACTTCCGCTTGTCCCGCGGCCAGCTGTGCGCAAGGGCATCCGTGCCGTGGGTCCTCGGACAGGGAGTACCAAAGCGGACAATGGGTGTAGTCCAGGGAGGCAACAGGACCACCTGTGCCTGGCCGAACTGCCCCCAAATGAGCCGGCTGCGCGGGGAGGGAGTCGCCACCGGTGGAGGAGGCGCCGGGCGAGTTGTGTTAGCTGCCGTGAGCGTATGCCACTGTGGCGATTGATGTACGCTACGGCAGTTGTGCTGTCCGACCGGGCCAGCACGTGCTTGCCCTGCACGGGAGGCTGCAGCCTCCTCAGTGCAAGAAGCACCGCCAACAACCCTAGGCAGTTGATATGCCAGCGCAGGTGGGGGCCCGTCCATCGCCCCGACACTGTGTGCCCGTAGCACACGGCACCCCAACCCTGCAGGGAGGCATCCGTCATCACCACGACGTGCCTCGAGACCTGCCATAGGGGACTCCTGTCTGCATATAGGTCATTGAAGACCAAGGGGTTAGGGTGCGTCGGCAGAAAGGCGTGATGACCATATGCCTGCTGCTGGTGTGCCACGCTCTCCAGGGAACCCGACTCTGTAGCCAGTGTTGGAGCGGTCGCATGTGCATCAACCCGAGGATGCCATGTGTCCCAGGAACCTCTGAAATTGTTTCAGGGTTCTGACTGCCTGAAATGCTCTGCATGGGGGAGAGCTTGCTCTTTTCCCAGTTGACCTGTAGCCCCAAACAGTCTAAATGCCGGAGCACCAGGTCCCTGTGTGTACATAACAGATCTCGTGAGTGTGCCAAGATGAGCCAGTCATCGAGATAGTTCAGTACCCACACCTCTCTCCCTGAAGACCTTCGTGAAGACTCGTGGGGACAGGGACAGACCGAAGGGGAGGACCCTGTACTGATATGCCCGCCCTTCGAAAGCGAATCGTAGGAACGGCCGATGACGAGGGAGAATTGAGACATGAAAGTATGCGTCCTTCAGGTCGATTGCCATGAATCAATCCTGACAGCTGACCGACGCCAGGATGCGCCTCTGCGTGAGCATCCTGAATGGCAGCTTGTGTAGGTGCTTGTTCAGGACATGCAGATCTAGGATGGGCCGCAGCCCCCCGCCTTTCTTTGGGACGATGAAGTACGGCTGTAAAACCCGTTGGACATCTTGGCTAGAGGGACGGGCTCGATCGCTCCCTTCGCCAGAAGGGTGGCGACCTCGGCCCGTAGTACGGGAGCATCCTGACCTCTGACTGAGGTTGAGAGAATGCCCCGAAACTTGGGCGGGTTTCTGGCGAATTGGATCGCATAGCCGAGACGGATCGTTTCCCTCAACCACGGTGACGGTATGGGGAGCTCGAGCTAAGCTCCCAGGGACTGCAACAGGGGGACTAAGGGTACAATCTGCTTCATCGACCCCCCGGGGGGTGGTTAGATGGCTGGCAGTGCGGGTCTCTCGCCGGGGGCGGACCCCCGGGGAGGAGACTGGCTCTGCTGGTTTGCCTGCCTGGCGATGCAGCTCCACGCACCGTCAATTTGAGAGTGCTGAGGGCTGCAATGTACATTCGATGTTGCGCCTCGCCAAGACGCAACGTCGAGTTGCCGAACACCATCTGACAGAGGGTGAGAGTGGCTGTGAGAAACACCCAGTGAGATTGGAAGCTCTTTTTGTGAGAAAGTGGGCGCAAGGCCCCCGAAGGGACCTAGCTGATGTTGGGACGGGGCAGGAACCGTCCCAGATCGACCGTCCAGCGATGGCATGGCTGGGGTCGGGCCCGATGATGTCAACCTCCCTGGGGTCTTCCCGTCAGGGTCGCTTCTTCCTCGAAGGTTGCTGACGGGGTGGCGGTCTCCTCTTCGATGTCCGCTTCCGGGGTGATGCCTGGATAGGGAGCGCCGGGGCCGGAGCTGGTGTCGAAGAGGGCCGGGGCTGCTGGGGAGCAGGTGCCGCACGGGATCTCGAAGGCCTGTGGGTGGCCGAGTCACGGCGGGGTAGGATGTGGCTGATCGCCTCCGTCTGCTTCTTCACTGCCGAGAACTGCGAATCACCCCCATATCACCCTCGCCGCTCACCTTGGCGGACGGTATGGCCTTAGCCATTCTCATCACGACCCGGGAAGCATGCGAGGTGGTGGCTGTTTCTTGGGAGAAAACAGCCACCCATGACCGCAACGTCTCTATGACCATCCGCCCGCAGAGCGGGCAAGATGAGTCGATGAAGGCTGCCTCAGCGTGCTGGAGACCCAAACACTTGAGGCAGACATCGTGTCCGTCCCCCTCCTCGATGAGGACACCGCACCCACGAGAACAGCGGGACATGCCACGCTGGAGAAATTTGCTCTTTTAGAATGCTCGAACACCTCTGGAACCGCCGAGACGCCCAGGGGAAGTCGCCGCAGGAAGGGACAGTCCGCTGCACCACGTCGTAGAACCGGCAGTCTGTAGTTGCTAAGTAGTGAGTCTTTGTACTTCATAAGCGAAGGCTCCGAAGAACAAAAGGTGAATGAATGAAGCACGCCGTCTCCCTTTTATACCCGGATATCCTGGGGTGGAGTCCGGCATGCAAATTTCATTCGCCACTTTTCATTTGCCTTTTCTAAGTAGTTGGAAGCGATTGATTCTCAAGGACGAACCCCATCTGTCGGTTCGACACAATGTCGGATGGCTCCAGTGCCCCCACTCAGGTGGCCCCCCGGAAGACGTCAAAGATGAGACCACCACCCCGACAGTAACCACGGCGGAAGCCCAAGCGGACCTCATGGGAAGACCCCAGGGAGATCGAGAATACCTTTGGGCCCGACCCCAGCCATTCCATCGCTGGTTGGTCGATCCGGGACGGTTCCTGCCCCGTCCCAACAACCCACTTCTAAAGGTTTTTCTCTCTCTCTGTGCGTGTTTATCACAGCCGCTCTCACCCTCTACACGACGGTGTTCAGCAACTCGACGTTGCGGCGAGACCCAATGTCGAGGATAATCATCAGCCTAAGCACTCTCAATCGATGGTGCATTGTGCTAAATCATCGCGAGGCAGGTTAAACAGCAGAGCCGATCTCCTCTCCGGGCCCCCCCCCCCCACGGTGAGGGATCCGCACTGCCAGCCATCGAAGCACCCCCTGGGAGGTCGATGAAGCAGAACGTACCCCTAGCCTGGGAGCCTGACAAGAGCTTCCCAAACCGTCACGGTGACTATGGGATACGATCCATCTCGGCTACGCGATCCAACTCCCCAGACGCCCGCCCAAGTTTCGGGGCATCCTCTCAAACCTCAGTCAGAGGCAAGGATGCTCCCGTGGTTCGGGCCGAGGTCGCCACCCCTCTGGAGAGGAAGCGATCATGCTCGTCCCTCTAGCCGAGACGTTCAACGGGTTTACAGCCCGTACTTCATCGTCCTCAAAAGGGGGGGGTTGCTAGATCTGCGTACCCTGAACAGGCGCCTACTCAAGCTGCCGTTCAGGATGCTCACGCAGAAGCGCATCCTGACATCTACCAGATGTCAGGATTGGTTCATGGCAATCGACCTGAAGGACGCTTACTTTCATGTCTCGAAATTCCCTCGTCATCGCCCGTTCCTATGGTTCGCTTTCGAGGGTCAGGTATATCAGTACAGAGTCCTTCCTTTCGGTCTGTCCCTGTCCCCACGAGTCTTCACGAAGAACGTGGAAGCTGCCCTCTCTACCCTCTCGCATCCTCTCTTGGTATGGAACTCAACTCTGTCTCCATTACAGCACGACTGACTACAGAGCGCGCTCAGTGAGTGTTGAACTGACTGGAACAATTCAAGCAGTCAGCGGTCCCCCTGAAACAATTTCAGAGGCTCCTGGCACATGGCATCCTCGACGGGGGTGATACCCCTCGGGTTAATGCACATGAGACCGCTCCAACACTGGCTACAGAGTCGAGTTCCCTGGAGAGCGTGGCACACCGGCAGCAGGCGGATGGTGATTACGACTCTCTGCCGACGCACCCTAACCCCTATGCCATGTCTTCTATGACCTTTCTACGGACGGGGGTCCCTCTCGAGCAGGTCACGAGGCGCGTCGTGGTGACGACAGACGCCTCCCTGCAGGGTTGGGTTGCAACGGGCACGCAGTGTCGGGGCAATGGACAGCCCACGCCTGCGCGGGCATATCAATTGCCTAGAGTTGTTGGATGTGCTACCTGCACTGAAGGGGCTACAACCTCTCGTGCAGGACAAGCACGTGCTGGTCCAGTCGGACAGCACAACTGCCATAGTGTATATCAACCGCCAGGGTGGCGTTCGCTCACGGCAGCTAACACGACTCGCCCGACACCTCCTCCTGTGGAGTCCGCAGGTGATCAGTTCCCTGCGAGCCACACATATCCCAGGCGACCTGAACCAGACAGCCGATGCGCTCTCTCGTCAGTTGACGACTCGCGGAGAGTGGCGACTCCCCCCGTGCAGTCCAGCTCATTGGGTACAGTTCGGGAGGGCTCAGGTAGACCCCTTCGCCTCCCTGGACACCACTCATTGCCCGCTAAAGTACTCCCCATCCGAGGCCCCCTCGGCACGGATGCTCTAGCGCAGTGGTTTTCAAACCCTGGGTCGCGACCCGAATTAAAAAATGGGTCGCCAGGATGATTTAAGAAAAATGTTAGTAAAATAATTAATTCAATTTTATTATACAATAATAACAATAACAAGAATTTTGAACAGAAACACACTTAAAAATTATTTGAATACACGCAAAATAAGTCCATAAATCCATCACTGTGTCACCTGACCCACGTAAATTGTACGCAGTGTCGTTGACGCAGCTATTTTTCTTTCTCCTTGTGAGATGATGCAAAGGCTTCAGTACCGTGACACCCGTCTTTATGCTGAACATGAGCAAGCCAAAGCCAAAAAATAACATTTACGATTTTTTCACAAGTAAAAGAGGGCCTGGGAGCGAGACCTCTTCAAATGAAGGAGCTGAAAATGCCGTGGAAAAGTTGGCAAATGAAAGTTTGAAGCCAGCGAAGCTGGAAAGACATTTAAATACGCGCCATGCCGACCTGGCGGACAAACCATTGGCTTTTTTTCAGAGGAAGGCTCAAGAAATTCAGTCATCAGCTCAGGTACTCAGCAGAAGCATAACACACAATCACAAATTGCACCTGGCATCGTATAAAGTTTCATATCGTATTGTCAAAGAAAAAGCGCCACATACAATTGCAGAGAGATTAATACTGCCTGCTGCACTAGACATAGTTAATACAGTTCTGGATGAAAAGGCATCTGAAAGCTAAAACTAATTCCTCTTAGTGACAATACGGTGTCACGTCGAATTGGGGATATTGCGCAAAATTTGGAAAACCAGCTTATAGAGAGACTGAAGTCAGCACAAGATTTTGCTATTCAGCTGGACGAGAGCACTGATGTTTCATCAAGTGCTACGTTACTGGTTTATGTTCGTTACATTTGGCAAGGAGAATTTGTCGAAGATCTTTTGTGCTGCCTAACACTACCTTCTAGCACGTCAGGAGCTCGTATTTTTGAAGAGTTAAATGCTTTCATGACTAAATGCGGTCTGGATTGGGCTAACTGCAAAGGCATCACCAGCGACGGAGCGGCCAACATGACTGGAAAACATAGCGGAGTTGTCAGAAGAATTAAGGATGCAGCAGGACAGAACATTGTTTGGAATCATTGTTTCATTCATCGCGAAGCTTTAGCATCAAAAGGAATACCACCGGAACTTGAAGTAGTGATGAAAGACATTGTCAAAGTTGTGAACTTTATTAAAGGCAGTGCTCTTAATAGCCGACTTTTCGAGGCCTTGTGTACTGAAATGGGAGCCTAGCACAAACATTTACTCTTTCATACAGATGTGAGATGGTTGTCAAAGGGAAGGGTGGTCAGCCGAGTGTACGAGTTGAGGGATGAAATACATGCTTTTCTTGCTGAGAAACGGTCACCTCTCGCAAGCTCATTCCGCAATGAGAAATGGCTTTTAACCCTGTCTTATCTTGCCGACATATTTTCTGTTCTAAACGAACTGAATCTAAAACTGCAAGGATGGGAGGACAATATTATCAGACACTGCGAACAAATTCAGGCTTTCCAGAAATCACTCGAACTCTGGCAGCTGCGACTCAAAACCGCAAGCTACTATATGTTTCCGACAATGATGAGACACATTGAAGAAAATGATGTTTGCAAGAAATTGGTCGCAAGTCTAACACGTCTCATTCAGTCACATCTGGATGCACTGACGGGCAGTTTCTGTTGCTACTTTCCCAAGGAGAAGTTTGGTGAATTAAAAGACAAGGAGTAAGTGAAAAATCCCTTTGACTTTGAAACTCCAGAATCAATTGCTAAACTGAATTTAACCTCTGAAGAAGAATCAGAAATGCTTCAGCTTACTTGTGACAGCACGTTGAAAACTCGTCACAAAACAGTAAAATTGTCTTCTTTCTGGATAGGCCTTTCCACGGAGTATCCCATGGTGAGCAAAACAAGCATTTTATTGCTACTACCCTTCACAACCACCTATATGTGTGAAACAGGATTTTCCTTTTTGACCAAAATGAAGATGAGACAGCGAAACAAACTGGATGCTTCTCCGGACATGCGTGTTGCCCTTTCGTCCTGCGAACCAGTTTGGGAACAGATTATGCAGAATAAGCAGGCCCACCCCTCTCATTAAGTAAGTTGTATAAAGACACAGATACGCGCACACACACATACTCATTAGCTACTCCGCGATATAATATATAAATTAGGGCTGTCAAAATTAACGCGTTAATAACACGTTAACGCAGAATTCCTTTTAACGGCACTAATTTTATTAACGTGCGATTAACTGCAGCGCGCATTTTCTGTTTGAACCTTGGCCTTGCCCGTAGTTTGAGAAAGTAAACGATGCAGCAGCAAACAGAAATGGAGAAATAAATAGGTCTTCTGAACGTAAAATTCATATATAAAACGATGTCTGATGGTTCTGTCGACAAGACTAAAGGATCTGCATTTATTGTCGATGTGAATTAAGCTATCACCGCAGCACGTCGAGTTTAAAATATCACTTGATGCGAACATACAACTGACGCAGAGAACTCTCCTCCTCGCGGCAGACCACACTAGATTGTTTTCAGCAGAGACGGATGGACAACTTCACAAGCAACAGACTCACCACATCGATAGCTAAATGGGTGGCTACAGCATGTAGGTCAGTTAATGTAGTGGAGGACGAGGGTCTACTTGAAATTATTCGCATCGCATCTAACGATTACACATATGAACTACCTTCGAGAGCCACTGTTACAAGCAAGATTCACGGCTCTTACGAAGAGGAGAAAGCGAAAGTCGAGGAGGCGATAAGACAGACAAACACGGTTGCGCTCACCAGAGATTACTGGACTTCCCTCAGTAACCATAGCTACCTGGGGGTCACGGCTCATTATTTTGACACACACTGGAAACTACGGTGGTACGCTTTGATCGTCATGAAGACAGACGAGAGGCACTATGGTAATGTTTGCGCTGAGCACTTTCTGCAGGTAGCCAGACAGTGGAATATTGAATTCAAAATTAGCCCACTGACCACCGATAGTGCACGCAACATGATTGCTGCGGCCAGGCAGCTTCCGTTCGAGCATATGCCTTGCATTGCACACAGCCTCCAATGAGCTATCACAGTTGCGAAAATGTAAACATGCTTGTGTAAGTAAATAGCTCAGTGCAAAGAAAGAAGTAATGGGAACCTGTGTTTTTCCAGGGTTTTTTTCATGTGTTTAATAGACATGTACAAGTTCTTTGAAAAACATCTATGACCTTTGAAACATGTCTAGTCTTCATGCTCTATGTTGAGTATGGTTTTACTAATAAGAAACAATATACATTTGCATAAAGCATCAATATTTGTCCATGCCCATGTTGATTAGAGTATTAAAAACTTGAAAAGTATTCATTTAAGGTACATTTATAACGGATACAAATGTGCGATTAAGTTGCGATTAATCACGAGTTAACTCATTACAATCATGCGATTAAATATTTTAATCGATTGACAGCCCTAATATATATATATACTGTATATATATACTGAAATGCGCGCACACGTAATTATACATTATATTAGATATAGACAGAGAGAGGTGGGTCGCCTAATCTTTTTTTTTTTTTAAGGGTCGCTCTTTAAAAAGTTTGAAAACCACTGCTCTAGCGCACAACTGGGCGTGGGACAAGCGGAAGTACGTCTTCCCCCAGTGAGCCTCATTGCACAGACCCTATGCAAGGTCCTCCTTGTGGGCACAGGCTCGAGACGCCTATTACAACCTCTAGGGGTTGGTTGCAATAAAGGGTAAAGAGACTCTCCCAGCCATCAGACCAACTCACAAACCAAAGGACATCAAATTAATTTTCATGTATTTATTGTCCAAAAAATTAATTTAATGAATTTTCAACAAGAATCTGGTTGAAACAAGAAAGAATATAAACAGACAGGTCTTCATTTTTAAGAAAAGATAATAAATGTAATGATGAGCTTCAGGGTGACCCCTAGCCCAAAATAACAAACAAAACAATTCTACAAAGAAAAAGGGAAAATAACTAACCTGTTAAGATAAAAGAAAAATACAGAAATTTAACCTAACTACCTTACATAAACAAAGGCAAACGAGTTTCAAACCAAAAAGAGGCAGGTCACCCCTACGAAAAGACTTTATCCATTTGTTGCTTGGATAATTGATGTACCACAATACATTACATTACAAAGAACAAGCTTGTGTTGGTCTGGCGGCTGCCGGAGCCCTGAGCTGTACGACCGACCGCAGAGTCGCAAGCCGCCTCATTCCACCTGCTCTCGCGCTTTTGAAAGGAAGCATGATTTGCAGCAACCAATCACCGTCAGGGGGCGGAGCCACCAAATCAACGAGGAGGCACCAGCGGCAACTCGCACTGACTGTGGGAACAAAGGAGAGAGAGAGAGAGACAACAACAACAACAAAAGAACTAGGCATTCACACGTAACACCCCCACCATCAAGAATCAACATATTGTTGATATCACAAAAAGTTTTATGAAAACATTACACTGAACGGGAAAGAGCGTCAGCAATAACATTATCTGTCCCCTTCTTATACCGTATTTCCAAGTTATATTCCTGTATTATTAAAGCCCAGCGCATAATGCGTTGGTTAGAGTTGCGCATTTTAGCTAGGAATAACAAGGGATTGTGGTCAGTGTAGACGACAACGGGTATGGAGCTGGAACCAACATACACCTCAAAGTGTTGTAACGCTAATAATAATGCCAACGCTTCCTTTTCGATTGTACTATAGTTAAGCTGATGTTTCAAAAATTTCTTCGAAAAGAAACAGACCGGATGATCGACTCCATGCACATCATCCTGCAGAAGAACGGCACCAGCACCAGTGGCACTAGCATCTACTTCCATTTTAAAAGGCACAGAAAAATTAGGGGCAGACAATACGGGTGTACTACACAAAAGTGCTTTAACAGATTCAAAAGCTGCGTTACACGCATCACACCACACAAACTCCTTAGAGTTAGAAAGTAAGTTAGTTAAAGGCAACACAACATCTGAAAAGTTTCTGCAAAACCCGCGATAATACCCCACCATACCAAGAAAACGTCTTAATTCTCTCTTGGTTTGGGGCGCAGGATAATCGACAATCGACTGAACTTTAGCAAGGACTGGACGGACGTGACCCCGTCCCACCTGCTTACCCAAATAGGTAACGGTAGCCTTACCAAACTCACATTTTGCAAGGTTAAGCGTGAGGTTGGCATTCTTTAAACGACTGAAAACGGTATACAGACTTCTCAAATGATCAGACCAAGTCAAAGAAAAAACCACAACATCATCGAGGTAAGCCTCGCAATCTGGAATACCCGTTAGAACTGTGTTCATTAAGCGCTGAAATGTAGCGGGAGCATTTCGTAAACCAAATGGCATAACAGTATATTCAAGAAGATTATCAGGGGTGACAAATGCAGAAATTTCGGCAGCACGAGGTGTCAAGGGCACTTGCCAATATCCCTTAAGTAAGTCCAGTTTAGTAACAAAAACAGATGAACCAATCTTATCCACACAATCCTCCATACGAGGAAGCGGAAACGAATCAGCTTTTGTCACCGCATTAACCTTTCGGTAGTCAGTGCAAAAACGAACTGAACCATCACTTTTAGGAACAAGAAGACAGGGAGAACTCCAACCACTGGAACTCGGAACAGCCAGCCCGTTATCAAGAAGATATTTAACTTCAGCTTGCATAGTCTCCCGTTTATTTGGGTTAGTACGATAAGCATGTTGTTTAATAGGCGGGTGATCTCCAACATCAATATCATGACATACCAAAGTTGTGCGTGAAGGTATATCAGAAAACAATTCGGCATGGCTATGTATTAATTCAACGACATCCTCTCTGTGGCCAGTAGGCAAATAAGAAAGATACTCTTCCAACTCTTTCAAGGTCTCAGAATTTCTCAAGTGAACGCCAGAAACAGGAACACTTCGTACATTCAGGTTGTCTTCGCTGGGACAATACGAATGCAAAACTGCAACATGAGATACAGGGGCAACAGAGGTTTTTAACTCAGTACCAGGATATCGAGAGAAGTACGGCTTTAACATATTTATGTGACATACACGAGTTTTTCGTTTTCTCTCAGGCGTGCAGATCACGTAATCAGTGTCACTCAGCTTGGCGTCAACTACATAGGGACCTGAAAATTTTGCCTGCAGCGATGAACCCACGATGGGAAGAAAAGACAAAACTTTATCACCAACTTCAAAAGAACGAGGTGTAGCCTTTAAATCGAAACGAGTCTTCATTTTCGCCTGGGCAGACGAAAGCGAAGCACGAGCTAAATCACAAAGTCGATGCAAACGTTCACGAAACGTGCTTACATAGTCTAATACATTAATAAGAGGCGATTCCTCAGACATCCACTTTTCTTTTAACAACTTCAAAGGGCCACGCACGGTATGACCAAACACTAAGTCGGCTGGGCTGAAACCCAATGATTCCTGTGGGGTTTCTCGTACAGCAAAAAGCAATAAAGATACACCCTCATCCCATTCTCTCTCTGACTCGGAACAATACGTACGCATCATCGATTTTAAGGTTTGGTGAAAACGCTCCAAAGCACCTTGAGATTCTGGATGATAGGCGCTAGAGGTTTTATGAACAATATTCAGTTGGGACAACACTTGTTTAAATACTCTGGACATAAAATTACTTCCCTGGTCAGTTTGAACTACCCGGGGAAGACCAAAGGTGGAAAAGAACTTAATAAGGGCACGCAAAATAACCTTTGTCTTCAAAGAGCGTAGCGGCACAGCCTCAGGGAAACGTGTAGCCGCACACATCATGGTCAACAAATACTTATGCCCAGATTTAATTCGAGGTAATGGTCCCACACAATCTAAAATGATGCGCTCGAAAGGTTCACCTATTACAGGGATAGGTCGGAGGGGTGCAGGAATAATTTTCTGATTGGGATTTCCCACAATCTGGCAATCATGACAAGTCCTGCAATATCTCACTACGTCAGTTTTTAGTCCGGGCCAGAAGAAATGACGCAATATCCGATGGTACGTTTTCGTAACACCTAAATGTCCTGAAAAGCTATGGTCGTGGGCCAGATTTAACACTTGGGTACGGTATTTAGTCGGCACGACAATCTGATACACTGACTGAAGTTCAGGCGCAGAAATGACTGGTAACCATTTTCTCATAAGTAACCTGCCATCCAAGAAATAACTTGCACCCTTATCAGACAATTTTCCTTTACTCACTGCAAAAGCTCTGCATTTGGTAAGTGAAGGATCATGCAGTTGCTCGCTGACAAAAGTGTCTCTATCAGCGAACAACGACAAGTCCAGTTCAGCACCACCAGAGATGGACAACGACTCGGAACGTTTGCACGCAGGTAGAGGTGGAATTTTAGAACTACCAACTGCAGTATCAGCGTTAACTGTAGAGAATAAAAAGCTGTCAGATAAATCAACCACTTCATTAAATTTGCGTGCCTGTGCCCGTGTAACCGCGCAAGCGGGAAATACCAATGGAGAAACAGAAACCAAATCAGGAAATTCATTCGCTTTAGAAATTGGATCGTCCACTACTTGTGGGAGGGACATCACTCTGCCTCCAGCCAAATCATTTCCAAGGATAAAATCAACACCTTTAACGGGTAATTGAGGACGAACAGCGACTTTAAAACAGTCACTAACAAGTTCGGATTGGATATGCACGTTATGCAAAGGAACCTTAAGTATACCCAACTCTATTCCCTGAATTAACACATCTGATCCAGAATATGAGTCATTCGAAAATGGTAACACACTACCAAGAATAAACGATTGGGCAGCCCCAGTATCACGAAGAACCCGAATTGGGATCTGTTTGTCTTCCTCACCAGGAAAAAAAACAACACCTTTTGAAACGAAAGGGTCATACACAGAATCACTTCTCTGATCAGACAAATTCAATTGCGGGCTAGTAGCACGAACAAAAGCAACACTTTTAGGCACCTGATCTTTAAAAGGCGAATTCTTCTTTCCTAACACAGGACAAACAGCAATAAGATGACCGAGTTTACGGCAATAAAAGCATTCGCGTTTTTCATTTGGATCAGTAACAACAGAAGTTTTAGAACTCCTCACATGTCTATCGGAATTATATGATACAACATTTTCACGACGAACATTGGAAACAAAGGTGCTTTTATGCGTCAAAATAAATTCTTCAGCACATACTGCCGCCTGCGCAAGAGTCGTTACTTTTTGCTCATTTAGATACACCACAATTTTGTCAGGTAACGAATTTTTAAAATCCTCTACGAGCAAAAGCTCACGAAGTTGTGCATAATCCAAAACCTTGCTGGAGTAGCACCATTTATCAAAAAGAGTCGCCTTTTCACGTGCAAACTCCACGAAAGTTTGATTGGCAGTTTTCAAATGAGTACGGAATTTCTGACGGTAAGCTTCGGGCACTAACTCGTAGGCTCTCAGTATGGTGGCCTTTAAAACATCATAATTGAGACTTTCTTGAATAGATAAAGCCGCACATACTTCTTGCGCTTTTCCAACCAACTTGCACTGGAGCAGGAGTGACCAAACATCCCTGGGCCAATGCAAGGCGGCGGCAATGCGTTCGAAAGCATTAAAATAAGAGTCGACTTCACTTTCTCTAAACGTGGGAACTAAACGAATTTGCTTACTTATGTCAAAATCTGGAGGAGATGGTGAAACAGGAGTAAAAGTCTGTGCACTAGGCAGTGGACTCACCGATGGACGGCGCACGCCTTGCGCTTGCAACTCACACTGCCTATATCGCAACAGCTGGGTTTATTGTGTAATTTCTAGGCACATTTGGATGTTTTTTTTACATGTATTGAGCACTGTTATTCACCACAGTTATAAATGCACTTGATAAAATACCTAAAAAGTATTGAGGAGTATTCATAGGAACATTAGTACATAGATGGGTTGATCTGAAATCATATTCAATAAGAATAATTACATATAAGTAGGTTTATGATGATAATTTGATTATTTGAAGAAGAATTGATGATTTAATGACACAATCTGTACCTGTAACCAATGATTGTTCATGTAAATGCACTTAATGTCACTTTAAGCATGTTTAAAGCACATTTGAGCACAATGTAACAAGGTAAAATCCAGTGATGTTTTTAGAGGCCTAAAGTTTGAAGCCTGTTGTGCTCTCTCTGAAACCTGGGGATTTTCCACTGTTTAAAAGTAACCATGATTACGCACGTACGCCACGCCGTCTCGTATGGAGACCATGGCTTGTTTGGTGGTCTCGTGTAGTAACCATTGTATGCAAATTATTTTAAAAATGATGTAATAACCAGCGTACCACCATTAGATACGTACCTTGTTACCTGGGACTTATTGGTGGCAGGCAATTAACAATTGGTTAATAAAAATAAGAGATAACAGGAAAATACCTGATTGGTTTCAGAAGAGACCACCTTTCAGAAATTTTACTATAACTGTAGACTGGAAAACACTTGGTTTTTAGATGACTTGGAACATCTCACTTTGTTTGGCTCGAGCAAATAAAGTTAACTCCTTGACACCCGGACCTTCCTTGTCTGAGAGATTTTTTGAACTACAAGACTGATATTTTTCCACAACATATTTTGGTGCCGTGACCCGGATTGGAAAGAGACGGAAGACATCAGGTGGCTGCCTAGGACGGAGCATCCAGCTTGCTGCACAGATCAAGAGCAGGTGAGCATATTTTTGCTTTATAATTAAATTGTTAAAAAGTATTATCTGTGCAGTTTGCCGGATGTGAGTTTTGCTTAGCACTGATGTCTATAAAGAGTCTCTCCTAAAAAGAAACCAAAGTTAATGTATTAAATATGAAGGAGGGTCCCGGATCTCAACGAGAAAAGTGTGAATGAGAATGGATGAATAATTGCAGAAAAGATACTGCCTGTAGATTTAGTTTGTCCCAAGAGGGGACTGAGACCGCCTGCAAGCGTGCGGTGAGATATTTATTCCGCCTGCTGCGTGCGGAAGAGACCGCCTGCAAGCGTGCGGTGAGATATTTATTCCGCCTGCTGCGTGTGGAAGAGACCGCCTGCAAGCGTGCGGTGAGATATTTGTTCCGCCTGCTGCGTGCGGAGACGACCGCCTGCAAGCGTGCGGTGAAGACTGCCTGCAGTGTGCAGTGAAATATTTATTTCGCAAGATGCGAGGTCTTTAGATGCGCATAAGAAGTAAAACCCGGGTCTTGTCTGTCTATACTGTCTGTGTAACGTTTTGTGTATCCAGCCTAGCTGGAGAACTTGCAAGGGAGGGAATTGTTGGCCACTTTCCCGGAAAGCGTGTGTGAGTGTTTAACCAGGCGTGAAAGTGCACAGAGGAACAATGAGAGATTTTTGGTAGCACACACAAGTTGCGTATCCTCTAAAAATGATATTTTCTTCTGAAAGAAATGAGTTTCAAAATTGTTTTGAGAGAGTTTTTTGAGTGTTTTTGCATTGAATAAAAGATTGCATTATGGAAAATATTCAAAAGACTGATATTGCATGTTGAAACATTGTGACCACAGTAAAAAAAAAAAAAAAAGGGTGTATATGGGACGACCAGGGCATTGCCTTGCGAGAGCTCACATAGAACAAAACGCCCAGAAAAAGATGGTGATATATTAGGGACGATCACGGCTGAAAGGCTGTGTGAGAGCCAACACATGAACAAATCACCCATGGTCACAATACGATGCATGTACTTTTAAGTCAACGCATACTAGAACTTTTTTCTCTAGGGCATATTGGATTGAAGAGGATACGATAGCTGATTTTTCTATTAAACAGAAGAGTAGTTTTAAGTTCATTTTTCAAACTTCATTTTTTAAACTTCTTTAGTGATTCTAACTATAGATCATTATTTAGTTTATTGTTTTAAGGCTTGGTTCTTAGCATTGGTTTTATAAGATTAATTACTCTAGCCTCATGCTTTGAGACCTCCCCTTTCCAAAGACAACCCTATTTTTGCTGTTTTATTTTTTAGATCATTTCAGTATGTTGAATTTTAAATAGAGAAGTTCTGAGATTTTTATTTTATTTTATTTTACTATATATTGGATCAGTGATTTTAACTTTGGAGTTTTTAAAGACTTTTATTTTATTATTTTTATTATTTCAGTCACATGAGTTGTTGAAGTTTTTGAAACTTTTTATTTTATTATTTCCGTATATTGAAGCTTATTGACCTTTCAAGTTTGAAGTCAAGACCCTGTTTAGTTGGTTATTGAATTATTGTGTTACATATGGAAATGTTGACTTGCAGCTTTGAAGCGTTTTTTAAAAAAAACTTTTATTTTTATGGTTTCAGTTTATTGAGTTACTGATTTTTAACTATCACACTATGACTTTGATGTGGCTCTATCTCAACTTAGTGAAATAACGCTTTTAAGTTTGGTATTCTGAGATTTTATTTTTGATTTTATTTTATTTCAGTTTATTCAATTATTAACTTTGAAGTTTTAAGATTCTCTTTTCATTATAAAGAAAGGTTGATTGTTTAAAGATTTAGGATTTTGGAAATATGGTTCTCATTATTGATATTATAATCACAAACTGGTAATTGAGCTTCATGTATAAAACTTATTTCCCCATAAGTGATTTATGCCTTATCTTGTTTTGTTTCAGTTCACTGACTTACCATATGCATGGCTGAAGAGGCGCCAGGTCTCGCTTATGAGAGAAGCATAGCCATTCAGGCTAAAATACAAACCATAGGAAGAGTTATATCAGAAACTAAGGGAATTAGAAATCACTTTTGGGAGGAGGCGACATACATTGATGCAGAAGGGGTAGAACAAATTCTAACAGAGGAAAGAAAAGACTGGTACCTGAACCAACTGACAGAGATTCGCAATTTAGACCCAGCCCAGTGGGAGTGGCCTTACATTAAGTGGGGGGAGATTGTACAGAGCTGCTGTAGAGTCGGAGTGTTGAAACAATACCTGAACGAAGTCTGCACATACCAAAGTAACAAACCTATCAACCCCCCAGGCCTGACGGCAAGAACATCACTTATCCAGATAATTCCCATAGATAGACTGGTAGGCTCTTATTTTGATAGAGGACAGGTCCAGGGGTTTCCATTGGGACAGGGACACACTGGACGGCTAATTAGTCACCCTGAGCTGAGAGTCTTTGCAGAAACTCGATATGTAAACTGGACAAGCAGAATATTGTGTAATTACAATAAAGTTGGAGGAGTGGTTCCTCAGCAGTTTGTGGCAGTGACTTTGAAGAAATTAACAATTGAGATAGCCCCAGAAAACTCCAGAGCTTGGTTTGCATCCTCTTATTAAACAATGTTTTAATAAACAAATGATTTAAAAATTTGAAATCTCTGATACTTTTTTGAAAAATTGTTGAAAAATATTGTTTTAACTATGTCATCCACTCCTGTAGATCTTTTGGGATCCAGATACCCAGTATGCAAGGACTCAATAGAAAAAATATCCAAAAAATGGGCTGTGAGAACCAAAAATTTAAGAACCGTATGGCCAGAAAGTGGTACTTTTGATGTGACAGTGTGTGAGGAAATGGAGGGACTGATTAAGAATTATAAATCAATAGATAAAACCAAGAAGCGTGAAGAAAAGAGAAGAGTCGAACAGGAAGTATTAAACCTGTTCAAAAATGAAGGAATTAATTTCCTGAAAAATTGGAAAAAAATTAGAGAAGTGGTAAATAAAGATAGTGAAAATGAAGAAAAGTGTGAGAAAATGACTCTGCCACCTCCCTACGAACCCCCCAGAAGCCAAAAGCAAACACCAAAACAAATGCCATTAGTAGCGTTATCAGGAGATGTCTCAATAGAGGGACTGGTAGAGCTAGATCCCGAACTAGGAAGTAGTCTTAGGGAAAAAATCCTCTCAAAAGCAGAAAAAAGTAAGGGAGGCAGGGCCAATCAAAAATCCCCAGTCTATGAGAAAAATCAATCAGATAGAGCAGAAGAAGACACCACACATGGTCCTGGTCCTTATAAACCTTATAAACGTCTGGAAGAAGCATTAGAAGAATTATCAAAAAATCATGAAGAAATTTACGATAATGCAACAGACCTTTTGAGAGAAATACATTCTGAATCTGCTAATGCTCTGAGAGATGTTTCAGGAAGTAGCTCCCAAGAAGAGAGCGACGGAGAAGATCGCACCTCTGAAACCAGCAGTGGAAAGAGACGCCAAGATAAGACACAACACACACCAGTCAACAAAGAGGTCATATCAGGAGCAACCTTAAAGGCCCTCCAGAGAGGAGAACTAAAGTTCGTAACGGGCAAACTATACCTCCAGGACTCAGAGTTCGAGCAAGGGCAGGAACACTGGAGAAGGGACTCAGAAGGAAGACTGAGAAAAACTAACAGCATGATTCACATCCCCAGGGAGGAGCTACAGGAGCACCTGAGGAAGGAAAACAATGCCCAATTCTGATAAAAGGGAGACAAGCGCACTATGTGCCATGGGCTNCTTCAAATGAAGGAGCTGAAAATGCCGTGGAAAAGTTGGCAAATGAAAGTTTGAAGCCAGCGAAGCTGGAAAGACATTTAAATACGCGCCATGCCGACCTGGCGGACAAACCATTGGCTTTTTTTCAGAGGAAGGCTCAAGAAATTCAGTCATCAGCTCAGGTACTCAGCAGAAGCATAACACACAATCACAAATTGCACCTGGCATCGTATAAAGTTTCATATCGTATTGTCAAAGAAAAAGCGCCACATACAATTGCAGAGAGATTAATACTGCCTGCTGCACTAGACATAGTTAATACAGTTCTGGATGAAAAGGCATCTGAAAGCTAAAACTAATTCCTCTTAGTGACAATACGGTGTCACGTCGAATTGGGGATATTGCGCAAAATTTGGAAAACCAGCTTATAGAGAGACTGAAGTCAGCAAAGATTTTGCTATTCAGCTGGACGAAAGCACTGATGTTTCATCAAGTGCTACGTTACTGGTTTATGTTCGTTACATTTGGCAAGGAGAATTTGTCGAAGATCTTTTGTGCTGCCTAACCTACCTTCTAGCAGTCAGGAGCTCGTATTTTTTGAAGAGTTAAATGCTTTCATGACTAAATGCGGTCTGGATTGGGCTAACTGCAAAGGCATCACCAGCGACGGAGCGGCCAACATGACTGGAAAACATAGCGGAGTTGTCAGAAGAATTAAGGATGCAGCAGGACAGAACATTGTTTGGAATCATTGTTTCATTCATCGCGAAGCTTTAGCATCAAAAGGAATACAACCGGAACTTGAAGTAGTGATGAAAGACATTGTCAAAGTTGTGAACTTTATTAAAGGCAGTGCTCTTAATAGCCGACTTTTCGAGGCCTTGTGTACTGAAATGGGAGCCTAAGCACAAACATTTACTCTTTCATACAGATGTGAGATGGTTGTCAAAGGGAAGGGTGGTCAGCCGAGTGTACGAGTTGAGGGATGAAATACATGCTTTTCTTGCTGAGAAACGGTCACCTCTCGCAGCTCATTCCGCAATGAGAAATGGCTTTTAACCCTGTCTTATCTTGCCGACATATTTTCTGTTCTAAACGAACTGAATCTAAAACTGCAAGGATGGAGGACAATATTATCAGACACTGCAAACAAATTCAGGCTTTCCAGAAATCACTCGAACTCTGGCAGCTGCGACTCAAAACCGCAAGCTACTATATGTTTCCGACAATGATGAGACACATTGAAGAAAATGATGTTTGCAAGAAATTGGTCGCAAGTCTAACACGTCTCATTCAGTCACATCTGGATGCACTGACGGGCAGTTTCTGTGCTACTTTCCCAAGGAGAAGTTTGGTGAATTAAAAGACAAGGAGTGGGTGAAAAATCCCTTTGACTTTGAAACTCCAGAATCAATTGCTAAACTGAATTTAACCTCTGAAGAAGAATCAGAAATGCTTCAGCTTACTTTGACAGCACGTTGAAAACTCGTCACAAAACAGTAAAATTGTCTTCTTTCTGGATAGGCCTTTCCACGGAGTATCCCATGCTGAGCAAACAAGCATTTTATTGCTACTACCCTTCACAACCACCTATATGTGTGAAACAGGATTTTCCTTTTGACCAAAATGAAGACGAGACAGCGAAACAAACTGGATGCTTCTCCGGACATGCGTGTTGCCCTTTCGTCCTGCGAACCAGCTTGGGAACAGATTATGCAGAATAAGCAGGCCCACCCTTCTCATTAAGTAAGTTGTATAAAACACAGACACGCGCACACACACATATTTATTGCTACTCCGCGATATACATATATAATATTAGGGCTGTCAAAATTAACGCGTTAATAACACGTTAACGCAATTCCTTTTAACGGCACTAATTTTATTAACGTGCGATTAACGCAGCGCGCATTTTCTGTTTGACCCTTGGCCTTGCCCGTAGTTTGAGAAAGTAAACGATGCAGCAGCAAACAGAAATGGAGAAATAAATAGTCTTCTGAACGTAAAATTCATTATAAAACGATGTCTGATGGTTCTGTCGACAAGACTAAAGTGATCTGCATTTATTGTCAATGTGAATTAAGCTATCACCGCAGCACGTCGAGTTTAAAATATCACTTGATGGCGAAGCATACAACTGACGCAGAGAGCTCTCCTCCTCGCGGCAGACCACACTAGATTGTTTTCAGCAGAGACGGATGGACAACTCCACAAGCAACAGACTCACCACATCGATAGCTATGGGTGGCTACAGCATGTAGGTCAGTTAATGTAGTGGAGGACGAGGGTCTACTTGAAATTATTCGCATCGCATCTAACGATTACACATATGAACTACCTTCGAGAGCCACTGTTACAAGCAAGATTCACGGCTCTTACGAAGAGGAGAAAGCGAAAGTCGAGGAGGCGATAAGACAGACAAACACGGTTGCGCTCACCAGAGATTACTGGACTTCCCTCAGTAACCATAGCTACCTGGGGGTCACGGCTCATTATTTTGACACACACTGGAAACTACGGTGGTACGCTTTGATCGTCATGAAGACAGACGAGAGGCACTATGGTAATGTTTGCGCTGAGCACTTTCTGCAGGTAGCCAGACAGTGGAATATTGAATTCAAAATTAGCCCACTGACCACCGATAGTGCACGCAACATGATTGCAGCGGCCAGGCAGCTTCCGTTCGAGCATATGCCTTGCATTGCACACAGCCTCCAATGAGCTATCACAGTTGCGAAAATGTAAACATGCTTGTGTAAGTAAATAGCTCAGTGCAAAGAAAGAAGTAATGGGAACCTGTGTTTTTCCAGGGTTTTTTTCATGTGTTTAATAGACATGTACAAGTTCTTTGAAAAACATCTATGACCTTTGAAACATGTCTAGTCTTCATGCTCTATGTTGAGTATGGTTTTACTAATAAGAAACAATATACATTTGCATAAAGCATCAATATTTGTCCATGCCCATGTTGATTAGAGTATTAAAAACTTGAAAAGTATTCATTTAAGGTACATTTATAACGGATACAAATGTGCGATTAAGTTGCGATTAATCACGAGTTAACTCATTACAATCATGCGATTAAATATTTTAATCGATTGACAGCCCTAATATATATATATACTGTATATATATACTGAAATGCGCGCACACGTAATTATACATTATATTAGATATAGACAGAGAGAGGTGGGTCGCCTAATCTTTTTTTTTTTTTAAGGGTCGCTCTTTAAAAAGTTTGAAAACCACTGCTCTAGCGCACAACTGGGCGTGGGACAAGCGGAAGTACGTCTTCCCCCAGTGAGCCTCATTGCACAGACCCTATGCAAGGTCCTCCTTGTGGGCACAGGCTCGAGACGCCTATTACAACCTCTAGGGGTTGGTTGCAATAAAGGGTAAAGACTCTCCCAGCCATCAGACCAACTCACAAACCAAAGGACATCAAATTAATTTTTATGTATTTATTGTCCAAAAAATTAATATAGTTAATTAATAACAAGAATTTGGTTGAAACAAGGAAAAAAAATAAGCAGACAGGTCTTCATTTTTAAGAAAAGATAATAAATGTAATGATGAGCTTCAGGGTGACCCCTAGCTCAAAATAACAAACAGAACAATTCTATCAAAGAAAAAGGGAAAATAACTAACCTGTTAAGATAAAAGAAAAATACAGAAATTTAACCTAACTACCTTACATAAACAAAGGCAAACGAGTTTCAAACCAAAAAGAGGCAGGTCACCCCTACGAAAAGACTTTATCCATTTGTTGCTTGGATAATTGATGTACCACAATACATTATAAAGGACAAGCTTGTGTTGGTCTGGCGGCTGCAGGAGCCCTGAGCTGTACGACCGACCCGCAGAGTCGCAAGCTGCCTCATTCCACCTGCTCTCGGGCTTTTGAAAGGAAGCATGATTTACAGCAACCAATCACCATCAGGGGGGCGGAGCCACCAATCAACGAGGAGGCGCCAGCGGCAACTCGCACTGACTGTGGGAACAAAGCGAGAGAGAGACAACAACAACAAAAAAAGAACTAGGCACTCACATGTAACAACGCCTCTCTGGCAGACATCTGCAGAGCTGCGGGTTGGGCTACACCCATCACCTTCGCGAGGTCCTACAGCCTCCGCTTAAAACCGGTATCAGCTCGAGTCTTGCAGGGCATCAGGCAAGACCGGCGGCCGGTAGGGTGTGTCGGCGTACAAAACTAGCCTCCCTTCTTCCCCCACTGGGTGAAGAACAGGCACTCCATCCATCACTAAGCAAGCACACCCTGCGGGCAGGCTGAGCAGAGCAGCCCTGCCCCTTAGGCCGGGTACCTTCTGAGTTATCCACCACATAACTCTAACCGGACCTAGTGCTACCAGACGTTGCAACCCCCCAGCAGGGCGATTCCGTCTGATGTATCCTCATGAATGGTTCCCACCTTGGTAACCCATGACCTTCCCTAGGTGGACCTCCACCTTGCGGGTAACTCCTTCAGTCCGCACATTTTCTCATGTCTCCCCCATCGGCGAGACCATGTTGATTCTCCACTAACTCCTCCCTATGGTAGGAAGTGGTCTCTGTAGCGCATCCCCCACTTGAGGAAGTAGCGCTTACCCAGTGGCCTTACGATACCGGGTGGCTTCTCGCTGTTAGAGAAACAAGGCCGCCGCCTGTGAGGCCGAAGGCAGGGGCCTTCCCACCTTTCAAGAAAGCTCTGGGATACCTTACCTACCCACTGGTAGGTTACAATTTCACGGTAGCGCTCACGGCTGACACTCCCAGGCCAGTCACCGTCGCTTCGCTAGAGATTGTGACAGGGCACAGTGTTGTGGCGTTTTTCATAGGAACCCCATCTGTCGGCTCGACACAACGTCGAGAGACAGACAGAAAGGGAACGTCTTGGTTACGGATGTAACCTCAGTTCCCTAATGGAGGGAACGAGACGTTGTGTCCTTCTTGCCACAACACGTGCTGCCCACTGCAGCAGTCGTGAGAGGTCTCAGGCTCCTCAGAACAAAGGTGAATGAATGAGGCATTCATTCACCTTCTCCATTTTATACCCGGATATCCGTGGGCGGAGTCCGGCATGCAAATTTCATTGGCCTTTTCTAAGAAGTCGAAAGCGATTGGTTCTCAGGGATGAACCCCATCTGTTGGCTCAACACAACGTCTCGTTCCCTCCATCAGGGAACTGAGGATACATCCGTAACCAAGACGTTCTCAAGACAAACCCCATCTGTCGGTTCGAAACAACATCAAGATACCGACAGAAAGGGAACAAGTTATTTTCACTGTTTGATGCATTGCCAAGATATTAACTTCATTTTTTTTATTCCCTCATGTCACGTTAAGAGGAGGCATATTAGTACAGAGTCCTCCCCTTCGGTCTGTCCCTGTCCCCACGAGTCTTCACGAAGATCGTGGAAGCCGCCCTCACTCCCCTCAGGGAGAGAGGTGTGCGGGTACTAAACTATCTCGACGACTGGCTCATTGACACGTGAGATCTGTTATGTACACACAGGGAGCAGACAGAGGATATCACGTATAGCCTCCCCAGCGGCGACTGCTCCTGTCGAGTGCTTTGGCACCTAGATCGATTGGGACCACAGGTCAACCGAAAAGGAGCGAGCTCTCCTCTGTGCAGAGCATACTCTTTTTTGGAATGGAACTCAACTCTGTCTCCATTACAGCGCGACTGACTACAGAACGCGCTCAGTCAGTGTTGAACTGCCTGGAATATTTCAAGCAGTCAGCAGGAGGAGGCTCCTGGGTACATGGCATCCTCGACGGTGGTGATACCCCTCAGGTTGATGCACATGAGACCGCTCCAACCCTGGCTACAGACTCAAGTTCCCTGGAGAGCGTGGCACACCGGCAGCAGGCGGATGGTGATTACGCTTTTCTGCCGACGCACCCTAACCCCTTGGTCTGAGGGGTCATTCTATGGATGGGGGTCCCTCTCGGGCAGGTCATGAGGCACGTCGTGGTGACAACAGACGCCTCCCTGCAGGGTTGGGGTGCCGTGTGCAACGGGCACACAGTGTAGGGGCGATGGACGGGCCCCCGCCTGCGCAGGGCCCATTCAAATTGAACTAGAAAGGTTTGGGTTTGAATGAAGAACCGCTTTCCTCGGGAAGGACCGCCCTCAGAGGTAAAGCGACCTTACAGCAATTTCCTCCCGTGTCCAAGATTTTTGCCTTAGAACTCCCTCGGGGGCCGGGTCTTTAATTTCCCTTCAACGCTATCCTTGAGAACCCCGGCCCGGCTACGTGCCCCCAAAGTTCCCCACCACTCCCCGGAGACAACCAGGTTGGTGACTTACAGGCGCTTCCCCACCGGGGAAAGAAAAGAACCCAAACTCAATCCGTGTTTGTGTCCCAAGGTACGCGCAATTGGTGGCCTCTGCTTGGACCGCAACGAGAGGCCACAGTAGCTCTGAGCAAGCTTTCTGGTCCTGTTTTTGGAAGATCAGCAGGGAAGGGCTGTCCTCAAACAAGAGAAATTGGACGCAACTGGATTCATGGGCGTCCCGTCGATGGCGTACCTGTCCCTAGATCGCCTACGCCCACTGGGTGAGAGCTCTCTCCACACGGAGTACAGCCTCCTCGTGGGCACTGGCGAGGCGCCTCTCTGGCAGACATCTGCAGAGCTGCGGGTTGGGCTACACCCATCACCTTCGCGAGGTCCTACAGCCTCCGCGTAAAACCAGTCAGCTCGAGTCTTGCGGGCATCGGGCAAGACCGGCAACTGGTAGGGTGTACGCCTGTTTGGTTTTTTCCCCCTCTCTCGAGTGGGTCAGTATACCGATTCAGCCTCCATTCTTTCCCCACTGGGCGAAGAACAGGCACTCCATCCATCACTAAGCAAGCACCCCCTGGGGCGGGCTGGGCAGAGCAGCCCTGCCCCTTAGGCCGGGGTTCACCTGAGTTATTCGCAGCATAGCTCTAACCGGACCTAGTGCTACCAGACGTTGCAACTCCCCAGCAGGGCGGTTCCGTCTGATGTATCCTCATGCTGGTTCCCACCTTGGTAACCCATGACCTCCCCGGGTGGACCTCCACCTCGCGGTGTTTCTTCAGCCGCACTTTCTTCCCATGAGTTCTTCCCTATCGGTGAGACCATGTTGGTATCTCCACTATTCTCCTCCCTGCGGTAGGAAGTGGTCTCTGTAGCGCATCCCCCACTTGAGGAAGTAGCGCTTACCCAGTGCCTTACGGTTCCGGGGGCTTCTCGCTGTTAGAGAAACAAGGCCGCCGCCTGTGAGGCCGAAGGTAGGGGCCTCCCATCTTTCAAGAAAGCTCTGGGACCCCCTACCTACCCACTGGTAGGTTACAATTTCGCGGTAGCGTTCACGGCTGACACGCCCAGGCCTGTCACCGTCGCTTCGTTGAGATTGTGACAGGGCACCGTGTTATGGCGTTTTCCATTGGAACCCCATCTGTCGGTTCGAACACAACGTCGAGAGACCGACAGAAAGGGAACGTCTCGGTTACGTTTGTAACCTCGGTTCCCTGATGGAGGGAACGAGACGTTGTGTCTCTTGCCACAACACGTGCTGTCCTCTGCAGCAGTCGTGAGAGGTCTCAGGCTCCTCAGAACTAAGGTGAATGAATGAGGCACGCCGTCTCCCTTTTATACCCGGATATCCGGGGGCGGAGTCCGGCATGCAAATTTCATTCGCCAATTTTCATTGGCCTTTTCTAGAGAAGTCGGAAGCGATTGGTTCTCAAGGACGAACCCCATCTGTCGGTTCGACACAACGTCTCGTTCCCTCCATCAGGGAACCGAGGTTACAAACGTAACCGAGACGTTTTTAAGAGAAAATGGTTCAGCCTGTATGCATCTCAAACAGTCTGCCTTTCCTGGCACATTACTGTTCTTTATAAAATTCATAATGTGTTTCTCTACGGTATGCATTTCCTCCTTGCTCCAGAGCAT